>NW_006793856.1:873784-877582 GCF_000442215.2 Lipotes vexillifer | reverse complement strand
AGAAAAACGGAGCTGGAGGAATCAGGCTCCCTGACTTCAGACTATACGAGAAAGCTACAGTGATCAAGACAGTATAGTACTGGCACAAAAACAGAAAGATAGATCAATGGAACAGGATAGAAAGCCCAGAGATAAACCCACACACATATGGTCACTTTATCTTTGATAAAGGAGGCAAGAATATACAGTGGAGAAAAGACAGCCTCTTCATTAAGTGGTGCTGGGAAAACTGGACAGCTACATGTAAAAGAATGAAATTAGAACACTCCCTAACACCATACACAAAAATAAACTCAAAATGGATTAAAGACCTAAATGTAAGCCCAGACACTATCAAACTCTTAGAGGAAAACGTAGGCAGAACACTTTATGACATAAATCACAGCAAGATCCTTTTTGACCCACCTCCTAGAGAAATGGAAATTAAAACAAAAATAAACCAATGGGACCTAATGAAACTTCAAAGCTTTCACACAGCAAAGGAAACCATAAACAAGACCAAAAGACAACCCTCAGAATGGGAGAAATTATTTGCAAATGAAGCAACTAACAAAGGATTAATCTCCAAAATTTCCAACCAGCTCATGCAACTCAACATCAAAAAAACAAACAATCCAATCCAAAAATGGGCAGAAGACCTAAATAGACATTTCTCCAAAGAGGACATACAGATTGCCAACAAACATGCGAAAGAATGCTCCACATCATTAATCATTATAGAAATTCAAATCAAAACTACAATGAGATATCATCTCACACCAGTCAGAATGGCCATGATCAAAAAATGTACAAACAATACATGCTGGAGAAGGTGTGGAGAAAAGGGAACCCTCTTGCACTGTTGGTGTGAATGTAAATTGATACAGCCACTGTGAGAGCAGTATGGAGGTTCCTTAAAAAACTAAAAATAGAACTATCATATGACCCAGCAATCCCACTACTGGGCATATACCCTAAGAAAACCATAATTCAAAAAGAGTCATGTGCCACAATGTTCATTGCAGCTCTATTTACAATAGCAAGGACATGGAAGCAACCTAAGTGTCCGTCGACAGATGAATGGATAAAGAAGATGTGGCACATATATACAATGGAATATTATGCAGCCATACAAAGAAACGAAATTGTGTTATTTGTAGTGAGGTGGATGGACCTAGAGTCAGTCATACAGAGTGAAGTAAGTCAGAAAGAGAAAAACATATACCGTATGCTAACACATATATATGGAATCAAAAAAAAAATGGTCATGAAGAACCTATGGGCAGGACAGAAATAATGACGCAGACCTACTAGAGAATGGACTTGAGGACATGGGGAGGGGGAAGGGTAAGCTGGGACAATGTGAGAGAGTGGCATGGACATGTATACACTATCCAGTGTAAATCCAATAGCTAGTGAGAAGCAGCCACATAGCACAGGGAGATCAGCCTGGTGCCTTGTCACCACCTACAGGGGTGGGATAGGTATGGTGGGAGGGAGGGAGACACAAGAGGGAATAGATATGGGAACATACGTGTATGTATAGCTGATTCACTTTGTTATAAAGCATAAACAAACACACCGTTGTAAAGAAATTATACTCCAATAAAGATGTTAAAAAAAAAGTCTGAAGGAAATCTGGAAAATAATAACTTTTGTTGAATCTAGATGTTAAGCTCATGGTTGCTTATCATCAAAACACCTCTCTGTCTTTATTTTTCTGCATTTCTGAAACATTTCATAATAAAAATAACAACAATCTTGTGCTCTACTCAAAATACGGTTTTAAAGAAAAACTGTATGATAGGAAACTCTGATAAGCAAGAATATTGAAAATATAAATGAACACCACAGCAATGCTAACCTCAATTTTATATAGATGCATATATATTTATGTGTGTGTGTGTGTGTATACACACACACACACACACACACACACACACACACACACACATATATATCCAATTAGAAAGGTGTCTTCACATTACCAGGACATAATTTTAATTGGTAGAGATAGCTAAGGACTGTCAAAAAGACTAAGTTAAGGATCAAAAATGAAGCTGTTCAGAGGAGAGTAATATAGCCTAGAGAAGGAAAGTAAGGGATAAGGACAGGAGACTCCTTTAAATTCTTTTTTTTTTTTTTTTTTTTTTTTGCAGTACGCGGGCCTCTCACCGCTGCGGCCTCTCCCGCCGCGTAGCACAGGCTCCGGACGCGCAGGCCCAGCGGCCATGGCTCACGGGCTCAGCCGCTCCGCGACACGTGGGATCCTCCCGGACCGGGGCACGAACCCGCGTCCCCTGCGTCGGCAGGCGGACTCCCAACCACTGCGCCACCGGGGAAGCCCTCCTTTAAATTCTTGAAGCTGATCTATTCTCTGAGGCATCACAGGACTGAACTAAGGTGGGATGGGAGTAAATCAAAGCAGATTTCAGCTCACTGCAATCCCTGAGAGCTAGTCAAGGCATATCACCAAAGTGAGAGTCGTATTGCTGGCTTCAGTGGTCCTGAATTATGCCTAACGTGTCAGAGGAACGATTCTTGGACTGGGTAGGAGATTGAACTAACTGACCTTAAATTTCCCTTCCAACCTTTCTTAACAGATACAGAATCGGGGTGGGGGTGTGTGAAATTTGGGTCTAAGAGAAAGGTGGTCGTATTTTCTGAGACTGTAGATACAACCAAAATTCCGACTGCAGGAGAAAATAGAGAGAATCAGCCATTTCTCTCCAGGAGGACTATAGCATCACCATGACCGTCAGACAGCCCATCAACAAACACTGAGCAGCTACCCTATACCAGGCATAGTCCTAGGAGCAGGCAAAGAAAAGAAGAAAATTTCAAAAGCACTGAGGTTCACGAATGCTTGTTTTCCATTTGCATCATGATTCACCGGCACAGTGTTCTCTTCAACATGCAAAAATCACTTCTGCCATCACATTTTGCCACATGGAGAATATTGCACCACCAAAGTCTAGCTCCCCTTCATGCCTACTAGATAAATGGAACTTAGCACAGGCAAAAATGCGAGGCCATGCAGGGGAAGCTGAAAGAGGAACGACCACAAGAACACAGACTGAGGCCTCAAGACGTGGCCTTTGAGTCTGTACTTGGAAGTAGCACAATGCACAGAGCAGAGGAGGCATCCGAGATGCAGGCTGGTTTCAGGAGCATGGTGACACTTGGCCACACTGCAGTCATTACACACAGGGCAGGAATTCCCTGTAGTAGGACTCTGTTAAAATGTATTACCTGAAGTAGCTTGCCCTCTAATATCTGAGCTCCGTCATCAAAACATTACCCAGTTATTCAAGACCGTAAGAGAGCCTACTTGAAAAAGAGATCAGACTTGTGGTTACCAGAGGCAGGGGAATCAGGTGGATTGGAGGAAGGTGGGAAAAAGGTACAAACTTACCTTTTTGGGTTTTTTGCCCTTTAGACCAATTTATTTTATATCCAGTTAAAATATCATTCAACAAAGGACAATGGAGTTATAAGATAAATAAGTCCTAGGGATGTAAAGTATAACATGACGACTATAGTTAACACTCCTGTATGATATATAGGAAAGTTGTTAAGAGAATAGATCCTAAGAGTTCTCATCAAAAGAAGAATTTTTTTCTTTTCTTTTTATTGACATAAGGATGTTATATGAGATGATAGGTGGATATCATTTAAACCTATTGGGGTGATCACAATATATGTAAATCAAACCATCACACTGTACACCTTAAACATGCACAGTGTTGTATGTCAGTTATTTCTCAATAAAACTGGGGAAAAAAAGCTGGCATATTTGAAAGGGAGATTGTGGGTGGT
>NW_006793856.1:855347-873774 GCF_000442215.2 Lipotes vexillifer | reverse complement strand
TAGGGAAAGGACTGAGGTTTGAAGACAGGAGTAGCTAGTAGGCACTGGATCCCTAGGAAGGGAGGAGGGAATAATGAGGAAGGGCAGAGCAACATCTGGACGCCGCCTGGGGGCCTTGGTGGATGTTTTAGTTCAGAAATTAATAAAGAATAATCCCTTACGGAACTGCAGCAAGAGGTAGTCCCAACGAGCCCATCATACCTCTTTTTCTTTACAGGAGTAGTAGCAGAGTTGGAAGCTGGGGTGTTTGTGGCATTTGCACTGAACAAACCTCCAGGTTGCCTGTTTCATCACAAGAACAAACAATGATCACATTTCTGAAACTTTTCCACTCTACCCCACCTTCGAAAGGTCTTATAATCTACTCATATTCCCACATGCTCTGAATCCATCACAAAATATTTCACTTGAGCAACAACAGAAAAAGTTCTTCCTTAGTTTACTATTTTACAAATTGCCAGATCATCCAAATAATTAAAACCGAAGGAATTGAATGAAGAAGTCATTCATTATATGACATGGTATGTCTGAAACCCAGACCAATCAATTCCAATGTCCTATGGATTCCTACATACATTTTTTGATCCTGTATATGTTGTGACTAACAGAATCATATTGAATTTTTTTGCATTAAAAGCATTAGTTTAAGAAAACATTTAAAAATCACACCATTTTAAATCTCTATTTAACATTTATTAATATATGCAGACCCTCAAAAAAAAATGGAAGTCACTCAGGCCTTTTCAACTACTGGAGGTGCAGTCCAGTGTGAAAATTACTTTATTTGTAAATACAAATTTAAAAACCAATTAAGTTTTCAAAAATCTACATAGTTTGGTAGTTTATAACAACCATTGTTAGTACAGGGAAAATGTATTTTGTCTACATAGATTGTTAGCAAAGCCATTATTTCATGACTAAGTTGTACTGTAGATACGATGGGTGTTTTGGGAGCAAGTGAAATGTGCAGGAAGAAAGAGTTGCCATAGGAATAGGGAAATGATTAAAAGCTTCTAGATTTTAAAAAAAGAAAAGAAAAAATAAAGAATGACCTAAGCTTTGGTGTTTGGTTAGAGGAGAAGTCCTTCTGTGTAAAAGTCCAGACAGAAAACACTTGAAATTTATGGAGCATTTCAATATTTCTACTATTCAACTCTGCCAAAGCTATGGGGGCATGGCTGAACTACAATGAAGCTTTGGTCTGAGGGCAGTATATCCTGATTTTTCTTGGACACATAGGAAGAAATACACTTTATTCTTAAAATGTAATGTCAGTTAGAAAAGTACATACATCTTTGTCTCTTCTGGTGACCGAAACGTGGACGTGTTTCTGGTAAGAAAAAAAGAAGGCAAAGTTTGAGCAGCAACAAAGAAAGAATTCTTGCATCAATTTGCAATTGTCCATGAATTTAGAGTTATTATTATTAAAAGTAAACATTATTTGCAAGAAAGAAAAAGAAAGCATCAGTATTTGAATAAATTTGAAAAGTTGAGCTCATGATTTTTTTACCTTTTGTGTATTAGATTCCAAAAGAAATTTTTTTTCTTTAGAAAATTCATTATCTTTTAAGCCCCGTGTTTTTGTTTGCTGGATTCGGTAATTTTCTTTAACAATAGGAATGTAAAATTGACGTTTACATGTATTTCATAATCTTGCCACCAGGATAACTTAAATAGTAACATAAATGTGGTAAGAATGATGGCCTGAAGCAATGAACTCTTGATTTTGAAGCCAGAAGTAAGACTTTATTTTTCTTTAATCATGAGCAGGAGTAAAGTTTTTATGCCAGAATTATTTGTGTGAAAAAAAAATAGAGGATGGGGCTTCCCTGGTGGCACAGTGGTTGAGAATCTGCCTGCTAATGCAGGGGACAGGGGTTCGAGCCCTGGTCTGGGAGGATCTCACATGCCGCGGAGCAACTAGGCCCGTGAACCACAACTACTGAGCCTGCGCGTCTGGAGCCTGTGCTCCGCAACAAGAGAGGCCGCGATAGTGAGAGGCCTGCGCACCGCGATGAAGAGTGGCCCCCTCTCACCGCAACTAGAGAAAGCCCTCGCACAGAAACGAAGATCCAACACAGCAATAATTAATTAATTAATTAATTAATTAATAAACTCCTACCCCCAACATCTAAAAAACAAAACAAAACAAAAAAATAGAGGATGAGAATTTACAGAAAGATATTAAGCAGGATTGAAGAATCCTACTTAATATCAAGTAAATAAGTAACGCTTAGAAAAATATTGTATTACTTGAGCCTTTCCCGAAGTTAGTAGATACTGGTACCTGTTGGTTAGTCGGTTATCCAGGGTATTGGCCTTATATATTTTAGCAGCATCATTTCTGTCTGAGATCCTTTATAAAGAAATAAGACAAAAGTCTGGATGAACATTTAGATTATTAAACTCCCTTCAGACCTCGTTCTTGCTATAATCACTTCACAACAGAAACTTTCTCTGGTAAAAACAAGTGCTTTTCAGGTGTTACATGTCAGAAAATTTTGCAATTAAAAAAAAGCTACTTACAACAAAATCTATTTATGAGGCTCTTTTGATACAGTTTGCAACTTTTAAAGTTTATGTTTTTCAACTAGCCTTTCTAACTCATTTGAGCATTTAACTCATTAACTATTTCATATTCATTATTGTTTAATAATATATCTAGCCAATGACAGTACTTCCTATGTCGCTAAAAGGAATCAGTGGAAGACTTAAGCAATTTTTAAAAAATGTTTTGTGGCATAGACAATGCTATATAGTTGTCAAACTCTTTATTTTCCTTCTGAGCACACAGGAAGACCATATTTCCCAATCTTCATTACAATTAAGTTGGGACCATATGATTGCATTCTAAACTAAGAATGTGGGCAGGAATATTATTCATGACTCCCAAACCCATCATAAAACCTCTTGTGTGATCCTCCATGCTCTTTCTTCCCCTTCTGCTATGGCTTTGATGCCCATGGGTTGAATATGGCAGCATTAAAACCTAGGAAAGAACCTAGGTCCCTGAGTCATTCCATGGAACAGGGTCGTCCCCTAATTTTCCAGCCAATCCCTTTGGACTCTGAGGGGAGTGAGCAGTAATCTTCTATCGGGCTAACCGACCAAGATTTGGAGGCAGGAGAAGGAACTTGTTACAAGAGTTGCTCTACCCTGGCAAACTTGTTTACACTGACTAACACATTTTGTTAACAGGCCCTGCGGACCATCAGAGGTTTTAAACCCTCTAAACTCAGGGCTCCACAAGGAGGGTAGTTCTGGAAAAGGTGTGTTTGTCTGTCCTTTGGGTCATAAGACAAACTAGGAATCCTGTAGTCTGCATGCCAGTGGTGGGATCTCACAACTGCAACCCCTGTTCTGTCCCTTCCTGCCAGGAAGAACACAGCAGATAGGAAAGCTCTTCCTGAGATGTGGGGCTGTCTTCTGGAGCATTCTGCAGGCTTGCACAAAGCTAAGATGTGGCAAAATCAGGCTCCAGAAAACAAAAGATCAGCAAGATTCTTCTGTTGATCCCATACTATGGGTCTACTATAACTTTCTCTAAACTTTCACTTTTATCATCCACTTTAGTACAGGGCTTTATAAACAGTTCCTGGGATGGACACTAACCTTGCCTTGTTCTAAAAAAAAAATTCATGATAGAAAAATGTGGCTTAATTGTCATAGCTTTAAAATGATTTCAATTCCTAGATGTCACTTTGACATGTGTAACTAAAACATTGGGTAAATAACCCTAATTGTTAAAATTCTACGAGTCAACCCCAAATAGTTTCTGTTTATGGTACGTAATGCCACAAACTGATAACTCTTGAATGTAAAAAGGAAGAAAGGTTGGAATCCTCCAGAGCTCCATATTCTCAATAGACTGTTCACAGTACAGGTACTATCTTGTACAGAATGAATCCAAGTATTAAAAACTCATGATGAGGGCTTCCCTGGTGGCGCAGTGGTTGAGAGTCTGCCTGCCGATGCAGGGGACACGGGTTTGTGCCCCGGTCCGGGAAGATCCCACATGCAACCGAGTGGCTGGGCCCGTGAGCCATAGCCGCTGGGCCTGCGCATCCGGAGCTTGTGCTCCGCAACGGGAGAGGCCACGACAGTCAGAGGCCCGCGTACCGCAAAAAAAACACCCCAAAAAACTCATGATGATCTCTCAGGTGATCATTAGGCCAAAGACTATAAGTAAATTCCCTGTACTAATTGCTACTGAGCCTCTGATGTGTTCATATTTAAAGAGCTCTGCAGTAAACCACTGTGAATACCATAAGATGTCAGGTAATCCTGAATCTTAAATGTTCTGTGGAAACTACTCAGCATTTATAGCTGTCTGTGAGATCCTCATATAAGATAAAAATAATCTTGGGAAATTGCTACTCTGGTACAGGGAAAATGACAATCTGTTTAAAGAAAACAGCATTCATTTCAAACACCTTCAAGGTTTAAATAAAGGAGAGCTCTGAGGTTACAATCAAATGAAGTTAATCAAAATTCTACTGTGTTGATCTATTTGGGCAATGCTGTATATGTAATAATAAAAATAGCTACCTGCTACACTTTGCCACTCATCTTATACAATTTCCTCTACTCTTCAGAACATCCCTACAAGCTAGGTGTAATTATTTTCGCTTTATAGATGAAGAAGTGGAGTCTCAGAGAAGGTGGGTGGCTTTCTCTTGGCCACACAGCCGGGAAGTGGTCTATCTCCAAAGTCTTCCCAGTAGGCCCCAATGTCGTACACCTGGTTCTGTAGTGTAATTGTTCCAACACTCATGATCAACATGTCTTTCTTCAGTTGTTATTTTTCACCTCCACTATCTCTTTCACTCCACTAGGGGAATCAGTATATAAACAATATTGGAGAGAACTCTAATGCATCCATCAATTTCTTATTACTTAGGGAGATTAACTTTGTACTTCTCTTAGAAACTAATTTTCTGCCAAGTTGTGATATGAGATTAATAGGAGTCAGTCTTAGAGACAGGAAATACCTAAACAATATAACTAGCAGCAGGATCCAACCAACCAAAGGAAAAGTAACACTTCCATAACCGAACACTAGAGGGCTCCTTAACCTAGGTTTTCCAAATTAGTCAAGAAACCACCTTCAGGGTTTGCGCCATAGTGTATGCACATACACAATTATTAACTTATATTTCTTTAGAACACTTCATATTTTTACCAACAGATGCATATTTTAAAAGGGAACTCTTCAAATTTAAAGTCAGTACTTTTCTCCTACTCATTTATTATGAGTTAGTATTGAAACGGCACACATACTCACACACCTGATACATTTGCTCATCTACCTCCCAAAATTAGTTCACCTCTTGCACTTGGAGTGGCCTGCATGATAGGAGGCTGACTCCTGTTATGAGGACTTGCCTTTCTTTACAGACTCCTGTGTTCTCTCCCTCACTTCTGTTCCCACACTTACAGAGCTGTAGCTCACTGGTGGGAGACAGACACCACCTGCGGAAGGACCTGACCAGGATACTTCTTCCAAACATACGCCGCTAAACCTCTGGGTAAACAAAGCAGGGAATCTCTGGCCTCATTTTCTAGTTTACAAAATGAAGGCTTGGGCTAGGTTGGTGGTTCTGAATTTTGGCTGCACATCAGAATCACTTCCTAAGCTTTAAAAAATGTCCGAGTCCTACCTCAGACTAATTAAATTAGCATTTGGGGGATGAGAGCTGGTGGGACCAAGTTATCAGCAGAGTTAAAAAGCTCTCTAGGTAATTCTAATTTGTCGCTGAGGCTGAGAATGACTCAATTAGCTTGCCTGTGAGGCCTGGTCTAGTGTATCGCTAAGTTCCAAGGCTCTATCTTGACTGGCCTGATAAAAGCTTTCAGACACACAGCCTACAAAGGCTTAGGTCTCCCACATATTTACCTTTCTTGAGACATAATTATCTCACTTGCAATTACATTCCTAGAAGTAGGGTTTCCGTCCTCAATTAGCAGTGTAATAGGACAGCCTGCAAGGCGGAGGTGAATGACTCCTCTCACAAACTGATTTTTGAATTACTAGAGAGAAGTCACCTCCTTAGGGATACCAGGGCTGATTGTCTGCTATTCGGGAGATTGACTTAAAAAGCTATGAAGAAGCTGCTGTTGTTCCAAGACTGCTGGTTTTCAAGGCTACCATGGAGCTGGGGAAAGGAATAGGTGAATAGGAAGCTTTAAAATGTGGCAATTCATGCCATTCTTACTGACAGCCAACTCTTTTTCTTGAATAAACACTTAGCAAATTGTTTCAAGCCTTTGGTTAATTTCCAGAGTTCTGAAAAAGTTGATTTTGACAGTTTTTTCCAGTGTTAATACTTTTCTGGAGGAGTGGGTTTTTGGAGGCACTTACTCTACAGTTTGGAAGTACTTCTCTCTTATTTGCAGAGTTCTTTATAAACTCTGGATACAAATGTGTGTTTTGTTTTGTTTTTTTAATCAGATATATGATTTGCAAATATTTTCTCCTTGTCTTTGGTTTGATTTTTACCTCTTAACAGTATCTTTCAAAAAGTAGAGACTATTAATTTTGATGGATTTCAATAAATCAATTAAATTATTTTTTTAAAAAAGCTATGAAGAGTGCAGAAGTGCATGCATTTGCTGTATTAATTGGCACAGGCATGGTGTGAATATAGAATCTATTAGATGCCATAAGTTTCAGCATATGTGCTTCAATTGTAGCGGGTGGCATGTTTGTCTCCAAAAGCAGCACATCTTTAGCTACAGGGAGTCGCTTCAACTATAAATGGCCCCAGGTATTCACTATGTCTAGATTCCAAATAACATGTTAACTTTGTTCTTTACTTATGCCTAATAAGCACCTCTACCAAATATAAAATTAAAATGTGACTTGGAGCATTTACACTTCAACTTGAATAGATATTCCTCAATTTTCTATATAGGGATGAGCCCTTCTTTTCCCTCTGTCTAAGACTGAGCCAATAACAGGCTCAGCCAATGACTCATTCCACAGCCATATGGTGACTCCACTGCCGAAAGAGTAGTTTCACTTTCTAAAGTAAAGAGCCAATGTCTTTATCCTAGAGCAGATCAAACCTACTGTATTATTAAAAGGTACAGTCTCTCCATAAGGTAATTATACAGAAACTGCTGTTTCTCTGCCTCTGGGATGGAAAGACCAAAGCTAGAACAAGAACTGGCTACTCACACACAAAAAAACTACATTCTCCATTTAAAGTTGAACAGACCACATGCAGTGCTCACCCTACCTATATTCAAACCAGTTTTTCAGAATTTTTCCTTTTGATCTC
The DNA here is from genome assembly GCF_000442215.2 of Lipotes vexillifer. NCBI lineage: Eukaryota > Metazoa > Chordata > Mammalia > Artiodactyla > Lipotidae > Lipotes > Lipotes vexillifer. The sequence continues at coordinate 866,491 of NW_006793856.1, read as the reverse complement.
CTGCTAGCAAGATTTTAGGAAAATGGCATATCAAGTCAAGATTTTGTGAGTCTTGAAGAAGAAGATAATTCAATCTTTATAGTCCTTCAGTCCCTGGAGATAAAATATCATGGTTCAAAACTTACTTTGGTAAACATTTAAATGTCTCATGCTTTATAAGAAACTGGATTTAACATACGTTATGCATTCCACTCGTGTGGTTCAAAACACCTTACCTGTCCAATGTGTCATCAGATCTGTGCCAACTGATTGTGGCTTTTGGCTCATCCCTCTCGTTTGTTTTCCTGTACCAAAAAATAATTATAGAAAGATCAAATAAATTACAAAAAATAGTTATAAAACTTATCATGGATTTGGTAAAATTTTGTCCTATTCGGGTAGGAGATGTACATGTTACAGATCTGGAGTACCGAAATCTTCCCAGGCTTTGACTTGGATAGGATAAAATATAGCAAACCCTATTCCCCATGCTAATAAAAGAATTCTTCTCTAGGTCCAATTATTTTAATTACAATGTAACACATTCAAATTGGTGATAAGGATATGTAAAACAAGCAACACAACATGCAAAATGGTTTATAACTAATATGTAGTGTTTTCAATGTCGTTGATTTTTATGTAATAGGAACTCAGTCCCTTATAATCAGCTATGTTTTGTTTGCAGAGTTTCAGCAGAGCCATAAGCCAGCACAACAGCTGCGTACAAGTTGCTTCATTATAAGTTCAGTACCGTGGACAGGGTTGAGAGAAGAGACCTTGCTGGCAGAAAAGAGGGAGGGAGAGAGAAGAAAAAAAGGAAAAGAAAGAAACAGGAGACACTGGAAAGAAATGAAAAGAAGACAGTGGGGGAATAGAGAAAGGATGGATGGGAAGGATAGGAGAAGAGAGGGGAGACCGGGAGAAGGGAGAGGAGAGACAGAGGCAGAGAGTTAAGGCGGACAGAAAAGTAGGGAAAAAAGGGAGTGGGGGAGAAGACAAGAAAATAAGGGAAACGAAGATAGAAGGCCCAGCAGTAGGAACGATGATCACCAAAGCAGTGGAGATATCTTGATCAGACTGATCAATCAGCAAAAAAAAAAAAAAAAAAAAAGCCTGTTTAATGCTTTATATAACCTTGTGATACAGGGAAAGCAAGCTCTTTGGAGAATTATACCATGATTTACAGTTTGCATTTCAAAGCATCACTTGAAGCTGACAGATCAAACATATTGAATCAGAAAAAGTACTAAAACAGTATACTATTTAACATGTAATTTTTAACTTAATGTAGTATATCTTTATTAAGCAAATATTTGGAGGTAAACGATATACTGTGCTGATGACTGTGAGTGAGGAAGTCGAGAATGAATTATCTGTAACCCCTACACACACAGAGCTAGAGGGACAAATCAGACATACGTCCAAGTGCAACAAGTGGTCAGTGTCGTAGAAGAGGTTCAGGTCAAGTGCAAGGAAGTTTGAAGCTGAGAAAGCTTATTTGTAGAGGCGGGGATCACAGAAGGCTTTCGGGATGAGGTGCAGGTCAAGCTGGATCTTGGAGGATAAATAGACATGAACAAACAGAGGTAGAAGGAATAGTGTCGGTTAAAGCAAGAATAAGGTTAAAAAAAGCCTAATGCAATTCCCCGCATTTTTAAAGAAACTCAGAGTGAAATCATAGTGTGGTTCACCAGCAGGTGTAATACATGAGTGCAGATAGATGCTGCAGGGCCATCTGACCGCCTTCCAGAAAACAGCCCCTTTTGCAGATGCTATTGTTGTATGTCTCATTAGCAGCTTTATTCTTCCAGGTACTTATCACCACATGACATATTATATTGTGTTTGTTTATTTTTAGTTTCTCCCTCCTCCACCTTCAACTAGGAAGCAAGTTCTATGAAAGCGGGGATTTTGTTTTGTCCCCAGACTTTAGAATAGTGACTGGCTCACATAGGGCATCTCCACAGGTACTATTTTTGCCTTCTGCCTCATGTGACATGTTTTAATGATCGGGCAGAGGAAGGACAGTAAAATGTCCTAGTTTGTGCACACTATGAAGCTTGTTTTCTAGGGTGATGAGACTATTATTTATTTTCCTTTTCCTTTATTTTCAGTCTCTGCTCGTGTGGAACTCTGGGACATATCATTGCTTCTGCTGGAAGCGCCTCTTAACGACCACGTCCTCAGTGAGGTCTCCCACTTATTCAGGCAAAGTTAGCCACTCCCTCTGCTCCTTCCCATAGCACCGGCACACACTTCCACAAGCACTTTCCATGGTAAATTTGAGTATTTGTGCTTATGTATTCATCTTTTTCCATGAAATGTGAGAGTTCCTTAAGGTCAAGGCTGGTGTATTATGCATCTTTGTGTTCCCAGCACCTGGCACAATGTCAGCACACAGTAGGTGCTCCAACGCGGTATTGGGTGAACATCAAAGTGGACACAGACTCTTCAAAAGGGTAGAAAAGTGTCACATGGGCATCCATTTGAGCAAATGCGAGGAGATAAATAACCTACACTACCTTTTAGGAAGATGTCGTTTGAGACGCAAGTCAAGGGGTCAAAGGGGAAATGTCTCAGGCTTGCAGATTTTTGTTACTTAGGATAAAAGCTCGATGTGTTTTAGCCAGAATGCTGTCCAGTAACAGGAAGGGTTCAGGTAACCAATAGAGTTTAAAATATAAAGTAAGCATAGACGGCATTAAGGTCCTGTTATTCTGAAACACACTAAGAGCACAAAGCTTAGTCTGCCTGGTCACACTTCACAACAAGTATGTTTGTTCTTTAATAGTTGCAGAGAAAGGCAAATAAAATGGAGGGGGCATTTTTCACTGGTGTCTGGATTCAGATGATTAGGTTCCCTTTGTTTGGTGAGTTGAAGGCCAACAGAGAACAAGGATGTAAGCTTCAAAATCATGAAGACCAAGGAGAGAGCATGGAGAGAGCCTGCCAAATCACAGAACAGTCAATTGGATGAGCCAAGGCTGGAAACCCAAAAACCAATCAGATACTCTGTGTAGAGGGGGGTAAACTCAGGACCCTGAGAACACATCAAAATTATGAACAATTTTTAAACGGTTCAGAAAAATTCACAGATAAAAATTCCAAAATAGACATATTCAAAGTGTCTACTTAACTTTTTAAAGTCCCCACCATGAAAGACAATCACTAAGTATGTCTTGGTGGAAGACACTGGCTACTGGACCAGATAAAACTTGTGACTGAGAAATAGTTAAGTTCTTCTGATGGGTGTGGTTGTTTGTATATGTGTGACTGTAAATGTACTTTAGTAAGAATATTATCTATTTATTTCATCAATATTAGATTATTTACATCATTGCACTTACGAGTTTTGTTTGAATTTTCCTACTAATTTGCATTTGTCAGTCTATTTGCCATTGAGTATCATTTAGTGGTTTTCCACAAGCCTAGGAGTTTTTGAAAAGAAATGTACTGTCCCATAAAGTAAGTGAACTTAGCTGTTGTTTTGCTTTTAGGGTTCCTTTCTCTAAGGCTCAGAAATATCCTATGTTTCTGTGGCAGCCCCTTCCCTTTCCTGTCAGGAGGGCGACCTTGGTAGGGTAGGCAGTGGATTGATTATTCTACACCTCCAAGCTGTATTCTGGAAGCGTAAAGCTGGAAAAGCACAGTTTGCCCTGTAAATACCCCTGATGGTATCACAGATTCTCCTTCATGTGCCCAGAATGTCAGGGAAAGCCTGAGGCTAGCCACAAATATTCAGCCTGTCTTGAACAAGTCTACTCTCAAAAATGACTGTCTTTGTGTTTCTGCTAATGAATAACTCATCTGAAACACCCACCTGTCTGAGGCATCATGGGAGTTACGTCTAAGGAGTACCACCCTACCATAATTTTCATCTCTGCAGAGAAAGAACAAAATCAAGTCACATGAGAAGTTATCACAGTATTTAGTAAGCATTAAATAAGGCAGATATGAAAGAGCTCACAATGTTTGGCAAGTTTAATTCATTTTACTTTGGGTGTAAAAACACAACTATGCATTTATTTTAACCAGCCACCACTTGAAGGAGCATGGTGAAAAGAAAAAAGTTTGTCACTACAAACAATCATTATTCCAATTTACCCCATGAGATTTCCAGGTGATTCAACAATGGCATGAGTGTTTGTTATTTGGCTTTTTGGTTTTGGGTTTACTTCAGTAGTGTGGGAACATGAGGCCATCTACTTTGCATATATTAGAAAAGTCCTTTTCTGCAGGAAGGCAAACGTTTTTTCAAACGTGTTTTAAATTTAATTAAGCCCAGGCTACAGGATCTGTGGTGGGGCTCTTGGAGGACTCTGGGGGCGCTCATGACAAAGACTGCTTCCCAGACCTTCTGCTGTCACTGTCCTTGTTCCCATGGTGATCCACAGCTGCCCCCCACCTCTGCAGGAGACCAACATTACCAGGGTCTGGATGTTCTGGTCAGGTGTCGGCCTGAGCCTCTGAAATGGGAGAGCTGACGTCAGGACATTGGTCCACCAGAGACCTCCTGGCCCCTCGTAATATCAGTTGGTGAGAGTTCTCCCAGAGATCTCCATCTCAACGCTAAGACTCAGCTCCACTCAATGACCACCAAGCTCCAGTGCTGGACATACCACGCCAAACAACGAGCAAGACAGGAACACAACCCCACCTATTAGCAGAAAGGCTGCCTAAATCATAATAAGTTCACAGACACCAAAAAACATACCACCAGATGTGGTCCTGTCCACCAGAAAGAAAAGATCCAGCCGCATCCATCAGAATACAGGCACCCATCCCCTGCACCACGAAGCCTACACAACACATTGAACCAAACTTACCCACTGGGGGCAGACACCAAAAACAACAGGAACTACGAACCTGCAGCCTGTGAAATGGAGACCCCAAACACAGTAAGTTAAGCAAAATGAGAAGACAGAGAAATATGCAGCAGTTGAAGGAGAAAGGTAAAAACCCACCAGACCAAACAAATGAAGAGGAAATAGGCAGTCTACCTGAAAAAGAATTCAGAGTAATGATACTAAAGATGATCCAAAATCTTGGAAATAGAATGGACAAAATACAACAAATGTTTAACAAGGACCTAGAAGAACTAAAGAGCAAGCAAAAAATGACAAACGACACAATAAATGAAAGTTAAAATTCTCTAGAAGGAATCAATAGCAGAATAAATGAGGCAGAAGAACGGATAAGTGACCTGGAAGATAAAATAGTGGAAATAATTACTGCAGAGCAGAATAAAGAAAAAAGAATGAAAAGAATTGAGGACAGTCTCAGAGACCTCTGGGACAACCTTAAATGCACCAATGTTCGAATTATAGGGGTCCCAGAAGAAGAAGAGAAAAAGAAAGGGTCTGAGAAAATATTTGAAGAGATTATAATTGAAAACTTCCCTAATATGGGAAAGGAAATAGTTAATCAAGTCCAGGAAGTGCAGAGTCCCATATAGGATAAATCCTAGGAGAAAGCCACCAAGACACATATTAATCAAACTATCAAAAATTAAACATAAAGAAAAAATATTAAAGGCAGAAAGGGTAAAGCAACAAATAACATACAAGGGAATCCCCATAAGGTTAACAGCTGATCTTCCAGCAGAAACTCTGCAACGCAGAAGGGTGTGGCAGGACATATTTAAAGTGATGAAAGGGAAAAACCTACAACCAAGTTTACTCTATCCAGCAGGATCTCATTCAGATTCGATGGAGAAAATAAAACCTTTACAGACAAGCAAAGGCTAAGAGAGCTCAGCACCACCAAACCAGCTTTACAACAAGTGCTAAAGGAACTTCTCTAGGCATGAAACACAAGAGAAGGAAAAGACCTACAATAACAAACCCAAAACAATTATGAAAATGGTAATAGGAACATACATATTGATAATTACATACATATTGATAATTACAGATCATCCAAAATGAAAATAAATAAGGAAACACAAGCTTTAAATGACACATTAGACAAGATGGACTTAATTGATATTTTTAGGACATTACATCCAAAAACAACAGAATACACTTTCTTCTCAAGTGCTCATGGATCATTCTCCAGGATAGATCATATCTTGGGTCACAAATCAAGCCTTGGTAAGTTTAAGAAAATTGAAATCCTATCAAGAATCAGTTCTGAGCACAATGCTATAAGACTAGAGATCACTTACAGGAAAAAAACTGTAAAATATACAAACACATGGAGGCTAAACACTACACTACTAATTAACCAAGAGATCACTGAAGAAATCAAATAGGAAATAAAAAAATACCTTGAAACAAATGACAACGAACACAATGAACCAAAATCTATGGGATGCAGCAAAAGGAGTTGTAAGAGGGATGTTTACAGCAATACAATCCTACCTCGAGAAACAAGAAACATTTCAAATAAACAACCTAACCTTACACCTAAAACAATTAAAGAGAGAAGAACAAAACAAACCCAAAGTTAGCAGAAGGAAAGAAATCATAAAGATCAGATCAGAAATAAATGAAAAAGAAATGAAGGAAACAATAGCAAAGATCAATAAAACTAAAAGCTGGTTCTTTGAGAAAATAAACAAAATGGATAAACCATTAGCCAGACTCATAAGGAAAAAAAGGGGAGAAGACTCAAATCAATAGAATTAGAAATGAAAAATGAGAACAACTGACACTGCAGAAATACAAAGGGTCATGAGAGATTACTACAAGCAAATATATGCCAATAAAATGGACAACCTGGAAGAAATGGACAAATTCCTAGAAAAGGACAACCTTCCAAGACTGAACCAGGAAGAAATAGAATATATAAACAGACAAATCACAAGCACTGATATTGAAACTGTGATTAAAAATCTTCCAAAAAAAGCCCAGGACCAGATGCCTTCACAGGTGAATTCTATCAAACATTTAGAGAAGAGCTAACACCTATCCTTCTCAAACTTTTCCAAAATATAGCAGAGGGAGGAACACTCCCAAACTCATTCTATGAGGCCACCATCACCCTGATACCAAGACCAGACAAAGATGTCACAAGAAAAGGAAAACTACAGGCCAATATCACTGATGAACATAGATGCAAAAATCCTCAACAAAATACTAGCAAACAGAATCCAACAGCACATTAAAAGGATCATACACCATGATCAAGTGGGGTGTATCCCAGGAATGCAAGGATTCTTCAATATATGGAAATCAGTCAATGTGATAAACAACATTAACAAATTAAAGGATAAAAACCATATGATAATCTCAATAGAAGCAGAGAAAGCTTTTGAAAAAATTCAACACCCAATTACGATAAAAGCCATCCAGAAAGTAGGCATAGAGGGAACTTACCTCAACATAATAAAGGCCATATATGACAAACCCACAGCCAACATCATTCTCACTGGTGAAAAACTGAAACCATTTCCACTAAGATCAGGAACAAGACAAGGTTGCCCAATCTCACCACTATTATTCAACATAGTTTTGGAAGTTTTAGCCACAGCAATCAAAGAAGAAAAAGAAATAAAAGGAATCCAAATTGGAAAAGAAGTAAAACTGTCACTGCTTGCAGATTACATACTACACATAGAGAAACCTAAAGATGCTACAAGAAAACTACTAGAGCTAATCAATGAATTTGGTAATTCATTGTAGCAGGATACAAAATTAATGCACAGAAATCTTTTGCATTCCTATACACTAATGATGAAAAATCTGAAAGAGAAATTAAGGAAACAATCCCATTTACCCTTGCAGCAAAAAGAATAAAATACCTAGGAATAAACCTATCTATGGGGGCTTCCCTGGTGGCGCAGTGGTTGAGAGTCTGCCTGCCGATGCAGGAGACGCAGGTTTGGGCCCCGGTCCGGGAGGATCCCACATGCCGCGGAGCGGCTGGGCCCATGAGCCATGGCTGCAGAGCCTGTGCGTCCGGAGCCTGTGCTCCACAACGGGAGAGGCCACAACACTGAGAGGCCCGCGTATCGCAAAAAAAAAAACAAAACCTATCTATGGAGACAAAAGACCTGTATGCAGAAAAGTATAAGACACTGATGAAAGAAATTAAAGATAATACAAACAGATGGAGAGATATACCATGTTCCTGGACTGGAAGAATGAACATTGTGAAAATGACTATACTACCCAAAGCAGTCTACAGATTCAATGCAATCCCTGTCAAATTACCAATGGCATTTTTCACAGAAGTAGAACAAAAAATTTCACAATTTATATGGAAACACGAATAGTCAAAGCAATCTTGAGAAAGAAAAACAGAGCTGGAGGACTCAAGCTCCCTGACTTCAGACTATACTACAAAGCTACAGTAGTCAAGACAGTATGGTACTGGCACAAAAACAGAAATATAGATCAATGGAACAGGATAGAAAGCCCAGAGATAAATCCATGTACATATGGTCACCTTATTGTAGATAAAGGAGGCAAGAGTATACAATGGAGAAAAGACAGCCTCTTCAATAAGTGGTGCTGGGAAAACTGGACAGCTACATGTAAAAGAATGAAATTAGAACACTCCCTAACACCATACACAAAAATAAACTCAAAATGGATTAAAGACCTAAATGTAAGGCCAGACACTATAAAATTCTTAGAAGTAAACATAGGCAGAACTCTCTATGACATAAATCACAGCAAGATCCTTTTTGACCCACCTCCTAGAGAAATGGAAATAAAAACAAAAATAAAGAAATGGGACCTAATGAAACTTAGAAGCTTTCACACAGCAAAGGAAACCATAAACAAGATGAAAAGACAACCCTCAGAATGGGAGAAAATATTTTCAAACAAAGCAACTGACAAAGGATTAATCTCCAAAATTTACAAGCAGCCCATGCAGCTCAATATCGAAAAAGCAAACAACCTAATCCAAAAATGGACAGAAGACCTAAATAGACATTTCTCCAGAGAAGATATACAGATTGCCAACAAACACATGAAAGGATGCTCAACATCACTAATCATTAGAGAAATGCAAGTCAAAACTACAATGTGTTATCACCTCAAACTGGTCAGAATGAGCATCATCACAAAATCTACAAACAATAAATGCTGGAGAGTGTGGAGAAAAGAGAACCCTCATGCACTGTTGGTGGGAATGTAAATTGATACAGTCACTCTGGAAAACAGTATGGAGGTTCCTTAAGAAACTAAAAATAGAACTACCATACGACCCAGCAATCCCATACTGGGCATATACCCTGAGAAAACCATAATTCAAAAAGAGTTATGCACCACAATGTTCATTGCAGCTCTGTTTACAATAGCAAGGACATGGAAGCAACCTAAGTGTCCATCGACAAGTGAATGGATAAAGAAGATGTGGCACATATACACAATGGAATATTACTCAGCCATAAAAAGAAACAAAATTGAGTTATTCGTAGTGAGGTGGATGGAGCTAGAGTCAGTCATACAGAGTGAAGTAAATCAGAAAGAGAAAAACAAATACAGTTTGCTAACACATACATATGGAATCTAAAAAAAAAAAATCGTCATGAAGAACCTATGGACAGGACAGGAATAAAGATGTAGACCTACTAGAGAATGGACTTGAGGACATGGGGATGGGAAGGGTAAGCTGGGACGAAGTGAGAGAGTGGCATGGACATATATACACTACCAAATGCAAAACAGATAGCTAGTGGGAAGCAGCCGCATAGCACAGGGAGATTAGTGCGGTGCTCTGTGACCACCTAGAACGGCAGGATAGGGACGGTGGGAGGGAGATGCAAGAGAGAGGGGATATGGGGATATATGTATACTTATAGCTGATTCACTTTGTGATACAGCAGAAACTAACACACCATTGTAAAGCAATTATACTCCAATAAAGTTATTAAATTTAATTAAGTCCATTATATCTAAAATTTTTCCACTTGTTGGTCTTGACAGTTTCCCTTGACAAAATGTAGGAAAATAAGTTCCAATATTTGTGGTTAAGAAGGTTGATTTTTCACAGATTTAGCCTATTTTTGAACCACGAGATTATATACTTTGCTCTGTTTGGTCCTTAAAATAACCCTATAAATTAGGCAGGGGATACACTTATATCTATTTCACAGATAAGAAAATTGATCAGGGATTCTGTGGCTTTCCTAAGGCTAAAAAGTTAGCAAGTGACAAGAGTGATCTTTTTATTCCAAACTTTCCCTTTTCCTACTGGTCAACCCTTCAATAGAACTTCATACACAAGATCCCGAAGCTATGTCTTCCTTACTTTGTATAGTGGACCTGAAAGTGCAGGCAATTTTAGGAAATGTCAAAACATGTAGTAGAGACTTTGGCCTTGAGCCAAAGCAGAGAATAAGTATCAGAACCTTTCCATGTCAACCCAACCAAACCTGAAATATCACATTTCTCCTGGTTCTGATTACTCAACACTCTGGAACCACTTACAATAAAGCTATAAAAGAACTGCAGTAGATAATTAAAGAAAGATGAGCAGTGAAACTGAAACAATTCCAGCGAATATATACCCTCGAAGATGCCAAGAGAACTTCTCCATCTCCCCGGGATCCCCTCCCTAAACTTGTGGGAGAGTAGCAGACACCAGATGCATTTTTGCCTGAAGAAAAATACATAGCACATAGCCCACTACTGGGCCAGCAGGCGTGGGGAAAGCATCAGAGCCAATTTCCCCTTCACTCAGCAGCTGTCATGCCAGCCAAGCTGGCTTCCCTGGGCCTTTTTACGGAAGCATGTCTGGCATAAAACCATCACTTCTACTGACTATAAATTGTCTTAGCCATCTCTATCGCCCCACATCTGTGGAAATCTGTGCAACCCCAAATTTGTGATCTAACTTTGATATCATTCTACCACCATGGAAAAATAGAAATGCCATATTAGCTTCCAACAGAAGCAGTAAATGTTGCTTTATATAAGGAAATGATTGTTTTCTAAGAATGCTAACTCCAAAACTTAGTGTGAGTCTCCAAATAACCCTATAGTTCCTTAAAATAATAAGATTTAATAAGAGAATTTAATAGACATTTTTGTCTAACAGTTACAAGTAGACTCCTCAAACAACCATGTATGGACAGTTTAGTAGAAAGCTTAGAGAAAGTATCCTGTAATGCAGGGATTCCCTACTTCAGTGCTGTTGACATTATGGGTTTGATAATTTTTCGTTGTGAGGAGTGTCCTCTGCCTTGTAGGTTGTTTGGTGGCATTCCT
>NW_006793856.1:817518-855320 GCF_000442215.2 Lipotes vexillifer | reverse complement strand
CATTCCTGGTTTCTACTGACTAGATGTCAGGAGTACCCTCCAATTTTGACATTTAAAAATGTCTCCTGACCTTGCCAAACATCCCCTGGCAACAAAATTGTCCCTGACTGAGAACCATTGGTGTAATGGGAAGATGGTGGGTCATGTTACTTTTAGCTCCACTTCTTAATGGCTGTGTGCTCTTGAACAGGTTACCTAACTTCTCTGAGCCTCAGATTCCTCCTCTGTAAAAATGAGGATGTAATACCTACCTCACGTGATTGCTGTGAAATTTAGTGATGCTTTATACGTAAAGTACCTAGTATCTAGCCGGACACATAAGAGGAAATCAAAGACATATGCATATGTGTATGTGTGTATATACATATATATATATATATACACAATTTATAATAAATATATATGGGATGGACAAATGCCTATTATAAATCTATGTTGGCAATGAGGTGATATGCTTAGGGTAATAGTCTTCAGATCTTTAAACATATAGCTAATAGAAACAATGCTTAAAGCAGACAATACTTTCGTGATGGTTAAGTGTTTTCTCTTACAAAGTGATACTGAATTTACCACCTTTCCATACCTAGAGGTATACGACCAGTGGGGACTAAAATGAGTTGAGAATTGATCGGTTTTACTTGCACATAAGGAAATTTTAGATAAATTATTATTAAATTTGTAAACTTGGAATCATACTTGTGTTTGTTTCAACTGACATCAGGCACCAGGAATCTCGTTACCATGGATTAAATATTACCTTTTTGGAAACTGGAATGTCTTTTTTTTTTTTTCAGATTATCAAGTAGGCACCAATGTCTATGCTATTTATAACAGCGAAATCCTACTTTTTTCTCACTAATTAGTCATATTCTTTTAGGTATGTGAATATTAAAAATGGTAGAGATATTCTTAAAAATCTGATGTAACGAATTTATGCTTACTAAATCTTACCAAACATGAGGCCAAGCAACAAAGTGTTTTAGAAGGAAAGTATCCAATTTCCACATGGCCATTAGTTTCCCAAATGGAAACTCACCCACCCACCCACGCTCTTACTTTTCTTCTTCAGGACGTTCCTTTATCCAGCTGTTATCCTGTAAGAAAGTCCTCCTTTTGTTCACATCGTGCAAACCCTGTTGCTTCAGTGTAGTCCCCTGAGTGGTACTCTTCATATCTATCAACAGAAAAATGAAACATCAAGAGATGTAGTTGCATGGAGTTGAGTGTGTGTTTATTAACTTGGAAATCTCGAGAGGAGCATCTGATTGGCCAGCATCACTCTTCTAGGCTGGCAAATCCAGTACTGTTTCAAAGTAGGATGCACCGGCAAGAAAGAACAAATCCCACGCCCCATCATCAAAGATAACTTATAAAACTGCTCAGGTGCCAACTGAAATTGCTCATGCACACCATGAAGCCCTGCCCCACACCTGGGAGTGTAGAACCACAGGCCTGGGAAAAACCAATACCGGGTTTAGTGGGTTGGCCATTTTGCTCAAAAAGAAATGTGCCTCAAAAGGACACACGAGACTGTTTTAGAAGTACCTAGTGAACAATAGTAAGTCCTGATGCTTCTGATTATAAATAACTTAATTCTTTGATCTCATGGGAGCCAAAAGCACAGAAGGTCACACACACTTGATTTTTAAAAGAAATTTTTGAATTGCTATTAGATGAGTAAAATCTATAGCACTCTTACTTTTTTCTTAAGCCTAACTTTGGCCATGTTAATTAAATTAGATGGTTGCTTCTAAGAATTTCATAGCTACATGGGAAAAAAAAGACCTGTGCGTTGTTTTTCTCCTATTTTTAAGTTCTCTGAGTAAGGGAAACATCATCTACATTACCATTTCCTGTGGGAGATGTTTTTCTCAAGGTAAAATTGGACATGCTGTCTTCCAGTAAGGATCTAAAAGAAAAATGGGGATGGGGAAAACACAGTAATGACTCGACAAAGAATCAACAAGGGACTCATTCATTGCTAACGAGACACATTTTTCAATGACATTGGCGGTCACATAATCTGGTATAATGAATACATGATATGAAGTGACCCCTAAGAACCTGAGAGTTCATCTATTCCAATGCATTTATTTTACAGATGAGGAAACTGAAGCCAGGAGTATTTAGTGTCCCCTGTGTTATAGGACAAGCAATCGGCTGAATCAGGCCATCAATTAACTCATTTATTCAATGAAAAAATATGCATTGAGTGCTTGACACTGAGTCAGGAGCTGGAGACACAAAAAGATAAGTAAGACAAGTATCGGGTCAGGTCAACAGGGAGACGGAGACATGGAGTTTACAGCACAATATGCAGAAGGGCTCATCAGCTCCTTCTCTGGGGAAGCCAAAGTGAACCCAGGCAACTGATATGTGTTTAGAAGGGAAGCAGCCAGAGCATTGAAATCACAGACCTTGGGAAGTACGGGTGGTTTTAGGTAATCCTTGTGTGGGAAAGCCCTAAGTGACGAACTGCTACTGCCAAGCTGCTAAGGGACTGAGGTGATTCTCATTCCCAGTTTGCCTGGGATGATGGTGCGTTCAGGGCTGCATTATGACACTGAGTCTTAGGCACTTTTGCTTTCGATGGCCTCTTCCTTCACACACAAGCACATGCACACACATGCATACACATACAAAATTAAAAATTATATTTTATGACTGTGTTGGTATAACGATGAATAACAATCCAGGCTGGCTTTGTTAATACATATTGATTATTGTTATAGTATTCATTTTTTCTTCTGCTGTTAAAAGGAATTAAAATTAGGACCCTTTTGTGGGCCCCTAAAAGGGGTCCCAGGTGTGGCCTTTTCTGCTTAACGGATAAGTCAGCCCTGAGTTTCCCTGAATGTGGGACTTTCCGTTTTTAAACTGGAAAAGTCCTGGGCAAACAGGACTGGGTTGGTCACCCTAGGTGGGGCGTTATGTTTTTTGCAGATTTCATCCCACCAGACAGTGTACGGAATCTTGGAGGGGCCCTCCATCTCAAGTCAGAAGCAAGCCCTAGGTCCAGCTTTATGACATCAAAGTTCTGCGATTGAACCACTTAATCTCTCTGTAAAATGGGCTAATGAAACCTGCCATCTACTTCATAAGGTTGTGATGATCAAATGAATAATGTACACAAAAATCACTTTGTTAAACTATAAATGCTGTTGAGACTTACAGCTGTATCATCAGACAGCAGTTTATAGGTATAACGTGGAGATTCTAAAGCCCCCATCTCCCACCCTCTGGTCCAAAAGTATCTCCTACAGTAACTTGCCATAGGACTTGAAGTGGTAAAGATGCATTCCTCTGGATCAAGGCATGGTTTGCCTAGGATCTTCATTTAGAATATCCATGCTCCTAGAGTCGGTGAGAAGTGGCAGCTGCTCGTGACTTTACCAGCCTGGTGCTCGGCACTATGGGCTCACGGCTGCACCTCATCTGGGGAATTGCCCTTACTTGGTGGGGCTGCCAGCTACACACCCTCCTTATCCACTGAACCTGCAGCCAGCGACTGAGTGACCTGGAACGTAGAGCCAGTCCTGCAGGTGACTGGTGCTTCGGCACTCACCATGGCAGAAGCTAGGCTAGCAGGGGGCGCATCGTCGCTCAGCTCCTTCCCTTCCTCCCCTCCCTGCTTCCCTTTCTCCTTTCTTCTGAGTGAATACCCTTCATACGTCACAGGCACCCAAAGTCCTCCCAGGCACTGCTTCTAGGGGACCCAACCTAAGACTAACAACCAGCCTAAGACCAGCCGCTGTTCGCTCCGCTGAGAGTCTGAAGGTCTTAGTGAAATTAGAAAGACCTGCATGTAAAGTGTGCTATTTACTGACTGTGTCACCTTGGGGATGCTACAGTTCAGCTCCCTTATCTGTAAAGTGAGGTGAATTGGGACTGTTTTGAGGATCAAGTTCGATGACATATGTAAAGTGTCTGATTATTGCCCAACACAGAGTAAGTGCTCAATAATTCTTAACTTCATGCTTCTATCACCTTGGAAAGTGTTAAGCATAAAGATGAGATGTGGTCAGGTGTGGGAAGGAGATGGAACAGCCTTGCATTTGGGTCCTGGGCACACAGGGATTGTGGGGTGGCCACTGTCTCACTGTATTTGGAGGCCCCTAAAACTCTGGCAGAAATGGGAGGAAAAGAGGCATGCAAACTTCAAGTGGTTCACTACTTGCTCACTTCAGTCTGGCCTTGATTCTCTGGGTTCTTCGCTAACCTACTTCCTGTTTCTAAATGGCTCTGATAAACTCTTTTCCTGAACTGGTAAAGACCTGGAAGGTTCGTAGCTGATTGAACTGGGATTCTGAGGTGGGCAGAATGCTGAGTGTATATCTGGTGATATACCTGCAGAGATTGCAAGCTCAGTCGTGAAACACAGGGAAGGGTCGATGGAGAAAAGTCATTTTGCAATTATCTGCTTATTTGTCTCTCACAAAAGACCGAGTGTCCTGTGAGCCAGACTTAAGACTGTCCCTTCTCTATTTCCAGTGTGTGGGACAGAGTAGATGCTCCCTAGGTGCTTACTATGTGCTGAATTAGGTCCCTCTCAAAATTCCTAACACCCCAGTACCTCAGAATGTGACTATAGTTGGAGGCGAGGCTTTTAAAGAAGTGATTAAGTTAAAATGAGGCCTTTAGGGTGAGGTCTAATCCAATCTGTCCCATGACCTTATAAGAAGAGGAATTTGGACACACAGAGACACCAGGGATATGTCTGCATAGAGGAAAGGACATGAGAGGACACAGAGAAAAAGAAGGTGGCCATCTGCTAACTGAGGAGAGAGGCCTCAGGAGAAAACAAAACTCATGACACCTTGATCTTAGACTTCCAGCCTCCAGGCCTAAGAGACAACAAATTTCTGTTATTGAAGTCAATCAGCCTGTGGTCCTTTGCTTTGGCAGCCCTAGCAAACTAATATAGTGCTTATGGGAAAAGTGGTTTAAACATTTCTAAAATAGCTAAATCATTCAAAGAGCTTTGTGTTACCCTGTCTCTGACCTGTGCCCTTTGTGTCTTTAATTGCTCTACTGCCCGGGGCAACTGCCAATAGCCATAGTACCTGCTCTCAACTGGATACCTCACAGGCATTATCTCATCCTCACATAAACTCTGCACAGCAGCTATTACCTCCATCTCCCAGATAAGACACCTGACTGAAGCTCAGGGAGAGGATGTAACCTGCCAAAGTGGCAACAAGCAGAATCTGGCTTCTAAACCAAAGCCAACTCGTTCCTCCACAACCAGCAGTAATGTTTGTCATGAGTCACTGCAAGACGGGACCGGTAACCTGGCATTAAATTGAAAGAAGGAAGGTACACGACTCGACATCTCTGGAAGTCCCGTGAGCTCTGCCCCCACTGCCTGGCAGCAGGAGAACCAGGACAACTTCTCAAGGAATCATTGCAGCAGACAAACCCTCACAGAGCAGCCTTCTCTGTGTATTTCCTGATATTTCCCTGCTTATAAACGTATGTCCATACAAAAAGGTATACACGAATGGTCAGAGCAGCATTATTCAAAATAGCCCAAAAGTGGAAACAACCCAAATGTCCATCAGTGGATGAATGGATACACAACATGTGGCAGACCCATACAATGGAATATTACTTGGCAATAAATAAGAATGAAGCACTGATACATATCACAACATGGATGAAGCTTGAAACATGCTAAGTGGAAGAAGCCGGACATAAAAGATGACATATTTAGGTTTCTATATGGATGTTGTCTTTTAGATTTTCCTTGGTATCCTCAATACTCCCCCCAAGCCAGGCTTCTGCTGCCCCTTTAGGCTCTGCTGGGTACGGAGGAGAGCTCAGACAACACTAATACCTTAGATGATTTTATAGTAATTATATCTCATTTCATCTCCAAGGCTGTGTTCTAAGAGTATAATCCCTACTTAGCAGAGACATGGCTCGAGAAGCTGCTGAGTGAAAAGTTGGGACTCCATCTGAGGCTTTCTAGCTCAAGGCTCATCGTCTTTTCCTCTCTGCCAGGGACTCCCAGATTGATAGCACTTCCTGCAGTTGTAGAGAGAAAAGCAGGTATCTCTTCTCTACCTTATATTTAGGGCTGGCTCTAATCAGATCCAGCACCCTGCTAAAGGGTGCGATATCTTCCTGCCTTTGGCAGCCGGGTATTCTCCAGAAGGAGTCGTAAGATGAGACATCCAAACAAGCTCAGGGCCCTTACCGCTTTCTCCCTGCCAATAACTAGCCTCAGGTATCCTATAAACAAACACCTCACTGGCTCGACCCCAGTGTCTCTGGGATACTTCCTAGGGATATAGTTTCCAGTGAACTCACCTGCTTTCTCTGGCACACCCGAGCTTTATCTTGTGGCCTCTTTCGTGAAAGTCCCTGGGAAGAACCAGGCTTTTTGTGCTTCACCCTTTCCGTCTCTGAAAGTAGGCTGCCAGGCAGAAGGTAAGAGCAGCCATCTTTGGGCCATGAACTAACCTCAGGACTAAAGTCACACACTAAGAATGGCAGAGCAGGAAGTTAGAAGGAGCCTGGTTCCTCATGGAGCTGCCAAATAGCCCCAGATAGCTGCCAAAAAGTTGAGATGATCTATCTCTTAACTTTCGGCAAGAGGAAAATAAACCTACAGTTTCTTCATGAGATTACTCTTTCATATTTTTGTTACTCAAGCTTAATGCTCTTCCTACCTGTTACAAGATAATCGTGGAGCAAACAGACGGTCTAAAAGCCCATGGTGGTCTACAAAATATAAGATACTAGTGACTTTTTTATTAGTAAAACACTATTTCTTGCAACATGTCTGTGTGTTCAATGTTCCTAGCAAGAAGGATCATGTGTTCAGTTCCTACTATTGTTTCACATCATGCCACAGATTAATGCTCATTAGCTTATTTAATCCTTCCAGGTGAGTATTATTAACTCTAATTATAGGAACTCAAAACTCAGATTAAATAACCTGGCTAAGGTCACACAGGGAGTGACAGTCAGGAACTGCAATTAGGTCTATATGACTGCAATGCCAGGGTCTTTTCAGCAAACGATACTGCATGTTGGTCAAAGTACCACGTGATATAGCCAACTCCAGACACGCAGAGAAAAGCCCGGGAGTTCCAAGAGATGGAAGATAATGGGAGAGGAGCTGGAAGGAGCTGCAATAATAAACAGCTGCTCCATCACCCCTGGGCAGCTCAGCCTCGAGCCTCACCCCTCCCATGGACACACTGAAGCCATGAGTGGCATGGCACTACTCCTACCGGACTCCTCTGGATCTATCTCCCTACTAGATGGCTTGATAATGTTTTATACTCTTTCCTAGCTCCATGCTGTCCACTGGCATGAGGTAAATGAGACAGCAAAATTTAATGTATTCTATTTTCAAATGATAATAGTTTAATAAGTATGCAGGAGTTTTATTTTTTTAATGAAAATGACTAATAGTGTGGGAAAATAAAATTTTTTCACCAAATCTACAGGTTTCACTTCCATCTCCTGTGCAACCTCCCTCAGCACCACCTGCTCCTTTTTTTTCTTAAGACCCATTGGCCATGTCACCCTAACCACCACCATATGTCAGCCCATTTGGTGGCCCCAGAACCATTTCTAGAAACTCCAATCTAAAACATTTAAGGTGCAAGTCCAACTCTCATCAACCTGTAATTCCACCGAAATTTTACTGCAATGGAACACTTGCCATCCTGACCAGAATATAAACCAACTTATTTTATATATGGATATTTTCTATACTGTTAATAAAAATGGATCAACAATATATGTCCCTGCGAATAAAGCTCTTGTTAAAAAATACCCTTCTGTAGAGTGGATGAGAGATTAGAAACCTTTCAAATTGGTAATGTCACGAAATACATGCAGCAAAATCTCAGTTTTATATTATTTTTTAAAGAAATTACTTATTTCAGGGACTGAGGTCATCCTCAGTTTCATATCTACTCAACACCCAAATAATGACACTTTAATAGCTTCGGTTCAGCCAATTAGATTTATTTCTAAGTGCTGTCCTTCAGTTTCCTTCCAATCAAGTTTTAAACTTCTCACGAGAAAGATGAAACTCTCATCTGGTCTCCTCAAAATGCTGTTACCGGTACATATACCAAATAATGGCAGACATCAGCAACTGTATTTTTTTCCAGCAATTTTATATATATATATATATATATATTTTTTTTTTTTCCGCTATGCAGGCCTCTCACTGTTGTGGCCTCTCCCGTTGCGGAGCACAGGCTCCGGATGTGCAGGCTCAGCGGCCATGGCTCACAGGCCCAGCCGCTCTGCAGCATGTGGGATCTTCCCAGACCAGGGGCACAAGCCCCTGTCCCCTGCATCGGCAGGTGGACTCTCAACCACTGCGCCACCAGGAAAGCCCAGCAATTATATTTTAAATGTATAATACTGTAAGGAAAGATGTATAAAAAGATGTGTCCCTATTATGCTGGGAACTACAAAAACCTTTCCCTTTTAAAGCACCAAATTCATAAGTTGAAAACTCTGATGTGAAATCATGATGTCAGAAGTCAGTATGGAAACAGGAAAAAAAAAAAAAAAACCTTTTCAACTTCTGGGCCCTCTTTCATTTCCTCTTTGTGGCCAAACATCAGAAAGTGCTAGTTTTTACCCAATGCCTACAGCCTCTGCCCAAAGACATGTCTTTAGGTTTTAGATGAAATTACTCTCCTTAAATTCTGAATCACAAAACCAGTCAAGTTTCATGGTTTTCTTTGGGTGCATTTGAAACTATCAAACATCTCCTATTTCTTAAATGTATCCCTGTTCAGATCTCTTCATCTCCCTATGTCCTTCTCAATTTCTATTTTGAATAACAGCACTTCCCCAAGAGCATTTAGGTCCATTAGGTAATCTTCTGCTCCCCTAGCCAGTCAGCCCCAGCTCTTCCTGTTCCAACTAAGCTGCAGTCTTCTGCATCTTTTGGGTCCTCTTGACAAAAAGACTTTGTGGACCTTGTTTATCTATTTTATTTTTTACAAGGTCCTATGTTTAGCACATGGAACTATATTCAATATGCTGTAATAAACCATAATGGAAAAGAATATGAAAAAGAATACATATATATGTGTGTGTGTGTGTGTGTGTGTGTGTGTGTGTGTGTGTGTATAACTGAATCACTTTGCTGTATACCAGAAACTAACACAACATTGTAAATCAACTATACTTCAATAAAAACTAAAAAAAAAATAAAAAGGACTTTGTGGATCTCACTCTTCCCCTTCCCACCCAAGGACAAAATGCCTCTCAACTTACCTAATAAGTGCTACATATTACCACTCCCTGCTAACTCTCCTTAAGAAAGATTGTGTGAGCAAAGAAACTGGAATGAGGTGGTGCAGAGATGAAAGAGAATAGGAAGATTAAGGCAGAAGAGAAAAAAATGCAGAGCAGAAAATAGGATAACAAAATAGAGGATGAGAGAAAAAAGAGAAAAAAACAGCGAAAAGAATTCACTGCTGGTATTTGGTCGTGTGATAGTGTTAGCCATATTGAGCTAAGATTTTACATGTATTATCACATTTAAGACCCACATAATGCCTTAAGGCTGATACTATGATTATCCTCCTTCTATACCTAAGTGAAACTTTATAATGAATGATTTCAATGAAGTCAGAGTCCTTTGTTAGAAGGTAGGGCAGGAGTTGGAAATGTGGACAGTGGGTAAAATTAGTTCTTTCTGGAAAGAGGTTTTAGGATGAGTAGTTTGCCTAAGGCTACACAGCCAGTGAACAGTTGGGATTCCAGCCCCAATCGACCTGACATCAAAGTTCCTGTCCCAGAAGCCCAGGAAACAAAAAGGGTTCAACAGGTAGAAAGTTACTAGGTTAAAAAAAAGGGTGAGAAGAATGACATTTCCTTTGCAATAGAAATCTGTGATGGACCTCAACCAAGAGTGAGATTTGGAGCAGACTTTCTCTGATCATTTTACCAAAGTATCATGAGATCAGCACAGAGTGATAGTTGGATACTTTAATGGCTCCAAAATCTCCCAGTTAATTTATCAAGCTTCTAATAGACTTATCTAAATTGATATCTTTATGGAAAAGACCAAATATGAATAGTTACCTAAGAGAAACCTCTATAGTTATAGAAAGTATAAAAAAGCAAACATAGAATAAGGAAATAAATACGGCAAAAATGTCTAGAATGACATATGTAGCTTGGTGGTATTCACTTTCGTATATGAAAAAGTCTTCATGGTTCGATAATACCTACTAGTACTTGTTTCCCAGAAATCACTGGTAACAGGGAAAAAATTCTAGAAACTGAAAAAGGACAAATGCTATCAAACCATTTTCAACAGAAGAATAAGAGAGGCTCTATAATCACAAGTCAATAAACAGCAGCATTATCTTCTGTAAGGTAAATACAACAAACCACCAAACAATTAATTATCACCTAAAAGAACATGAAATATTATGTAAGGATAAAATAAACAGGGCCTCACAAAGTGTAAACGTTAACAAATGCATTTAAATTAATGGACTATTTTCAGCCTTCATACATAATGTATAAGGAAATCCAACACTTATTGGGCTGGGAAAGACTCACTTATCCTGCTGTGATGGTTAGAAATTTGCTATTTCTTTAGTCACACAGCCTCCCAGTCTCCACTTAGCATTAGAAAACTTGCCTACTGATGGTGAAAGTTTAGAATGTAGCACAAATAAAATCTTGTAGCCAGACAGTTGTCTATATGCTATGAATTTTGAGTCCGATAACCATCGACCATAAAATGTTCTTACTGTTTGTTCTCGGTTTTAGCATGAGCCCTCACTTGCCCTTGTTTCCACCACCAATCTTTTCTGCAGAATGATAGATAATGTCAAGTTTTAGCATGAAGAGTTGTACTCTCTGGGAAAATGATCAATTTCATTTTATTAAAGACACTGGTCTAATATTCATTAATAAAAATGCTATGTAATAAAAATTACCTATTGCTTGAATCTCCTATGGACTATTTTTAGTTCTAGCTGAAAACATTTGTTAAATGAGTAAAAGCCCAAATTCTGACCACGGATTATGAACCAAAACTCTGTTACCTTAAGTTATCATATTTCATATTCGCTGCAGCTCATGTTATGTCACTCTTTGTCCCAATTTTACACAGTAAAATCTTTCTCCTTATATTATGCTCAATAGAAAATGTCAAAAATATAGAAAGCACAAAGAAGGAAAAACTCTGACACCTTTCAGCAATTGCTGTTATTTTCTTCCAGGGTTGCTTATTATTATTATTATCATTATTATTATGCCTATCAGAGCCTACTGATACACGTTTTTCAATGCCATTTTAAAATATTTAAATAATTATTTCTTTTGCAACTACAAAATATTTCATCTTATGGGCCTATCAGTAAAACATAATTCCTTGTTTTTTTCCAACAAAACCACATCCTAATTATTTTCATCCATCTCTGATGGATCCTTAGAAGTGAAATTACTTGCCAAGGGGTGTAACTTCTAAAATGTTCTTGGTCTCTATCGTCAAATCTATTTCCATAAACCTTATACCAGTTTATAACCCACCAGCAGCTTACGAATGTCCACACATTGGCCAGCATTTAGAATTATCATTTATTAGTCTCTTTAATGATTTAATAGATGAAAGTGGAATCATTTTGGCTCAAATGCATATTTTTATAATTTTATTGGTTAATTTATTTCTTATTTTGTGAATTATCCATTGATTAATATTATGGATTTCTTATTGTTTTCTTACTTTCTTTATATATCAGAAATATTTATTTTTACTCTCCCAGTTTTCACTTAGCGTCTGACTGATTTTTTTTTTGATCAGCAGCTTCCAATTTTGTAATTCTCTTCTTTCCCCTTATTAATTCTTTCACTCCTTAGAAATCCATGTAGACCACCCATGAAAATTCTTTCTGACCTCAAAATCCAAGCAATCACCAAGTCCTACAACTCTGCTCCTACATCACTCTTGATTGTCTTTCTGTCCATATTCAAACTACCAATTCAAGCTGCCATAATCTGCTTACTGTTTTAACAGCTTCCTACCTATATTCTCAAGCTCTAGACTTACTCTCCCAATCCATTCTCAAGAGTGTCAAAGTAGTCACCACCTTGCTTAAAACTCTTCAATGGCCCTTCATTTCTGCCAGGATAAAATCCAAATTGTTATCAAAACTTACAAGTCCATACCCGCCTGCCTCCTTTCTCCCCACTCCCCATGCCTCACTCAAACTCTAGCTTCAGCTAGACTAAGTCATTCCAATTCCTGAGGGCTCCATCCTTTTCATCACCTTTAGGCTGTTGCTCACTCTACGCTTTATGCCTAAAGCATTCTTCTTTCTGAGCCTCCTCTCACCCTTACTCTCCTTTCAGGAAAGACTTACATGCATTTTTCAGGTCACTCATTACATATCCTCCTGGATGCATTCAGTGATACCATCACAACCTGTCTTCACCTCCACCTCCCCAGGCTGAGCCCTATGAAGTGTTCAGATAGCAAAGAGTATACCTCTCTTTAACAACAGTACAATACAAACTGCCTTTTGTGTGGCTGAAGTTTTTTTCCATCCCCAACACACACACACACACACACACACACAGACACATCGTAAATCTTGAGGGTTGCAACCAAGACCGTCTTCTCTACAGTTGTATTTCCAAATATTATTATTATATCTGGCACATAATAAGCTCTAGAGGAACATTTGTTGGACAAATGAGATTAATAAATATTTACATGTTTTCTTCTAAGTTTAAAAAATGTATTTTATTGTTACATGGAAACTCTAATCCATATGGATTTACTTTAGTAATGGTGGAATCCCTTTCCCATTGATATATGATTTTTCCTTTGTCACATAAAGAAATCTTATATATTCTAGAATGTGCTTCATGCTGTCTCTTCTGTTCCATAGATCTGCCTTTAGTTTCTTGCAATAGAAACAAACTATTTTAGTTATTGTCTTTTTCTAATACATTTTAATATCTAATGAAAGCACCCTTCATTAATTTCTCTTATAGAAATTCTATCAGCTATTCTAACTTATTCATTTCTTTAAGATAAACTTTAAAATTATTTTCTCTGGTTTCAAAACAAATATTCTATAAGAACTTTTGATTGGAATTGCATTAATACTATAAAATAGTTTGGGAAGAGCTGACATTGATGATATTCAGTCTGTCCATCTAGGAACAGTACTCAAAGAAGCTTTTACTCAAGAAAGTCTCTAGGTCTTATAGTAAACGTCTGTGATTTTCTTAATCTAGGTCCCACAGTTTTCTTATGGAAATTTTTTCTTGATGTTTTACATCTCTTTGCACTATTGTAAAAGAAATGGTAACATATGTCATATTATGTTATTATATATATATGCATAATTCAGTAGGAATCCTAAATTTTCTTTTTATTTGCTGGTTCTGTGAGATAAGTATGATCATACAAGTGACATTTGGTCAAATTAGGGGTCATAATTATATCCAAGTCTATCTGGATTCCAGCCTCCTATAGTTCTTTCTATATGGATTCCTTTCAAATATTTACCTAATGACAAAAGGGAGAACACTGGGAAGGAGGGCAGAGGAGGGTAGGCTGTAGGGGGGCAGTTTTCTCTGAAATATTTAAAATTAACTCTCAGTGTAGAGGTACCATGCGTATCCTGTGGCTTCTGAGCATTCTCTGGAATACTGCCACAGTCTCCTGGGATGTGTGTATTTTAGTTAAAAAAGCATGGTCTATATAGTTCATTACTTTCTCCCAGAAGGTTCCATACAAAGGAAACAATCACATTTTAGGTCAGGGAAACTTGGGTCTAGAAACATAGAATGAATTATTTAGAAGCTTAGAGCTCTCAAGTATACAATTACAATGAGTATTCAGAACTAAAAATAAGCCAGTTGTTGTTTAATGGATACCTATAAAAAGCACTCTTCCAATTAATCATCACAATAAAAGGATGATTCATATCCTTAAAAATTTAGCAACCAACATAAAATGCAAATCTAATAAATGTAGCTGTCATTTGACAAAGCAGGCATTTGAGGAAGGGCCTTTCCCAAATTCTAAAATCACATGGATTTTTACAATGGTAGACTAGAAACCCTTAAGAAATATATTTGATAAAGACTTTTGATTAAAAAGTAAAGTTCAAGCAACTGCAGACAAATATCCAGTAATTAATACATAAAACCCTTATTTCAAAGTTCTCAGCAAGAGAAAAGGAAACATGATCAACAAATAGCCTAGGAACAGGATAATGTCAGAAGACAAACTGTGGGACCAACAAAGCTTTCCCCTGGACCACTGGCTGGCCAAGGATTCTATCACATCACTCTTAAAGAATGCTTAGAGTTAACGCCCGAATCATAGGGACACTATCAGTTAAATCATGTTTGCTTAAGTTGACTGCCTAGTGAATTATATGCAGCTCATTCCACAGTCTGAGTTTCATTGTTCAAAACATCTCCTCTTTGCTTTGTTTGCAAAGTCTCCAGGAAAATGAATCACTAGCTGTTTCAGTCAAGATTCCAGTGGATAGAGGAGACAGCCAGTAAGCAGCCTCTATGGACTGGTAGCCAAGGTGAGGCTGTCTCCGATTGAATGTCTCACACCCTACAATCTACAACTTACACACACACCACCTCGCCTTCCTACAAAGGGGCTGACCGCTCCTGAGGTTAAAAACTAGGAATATAATAAATAACAAGACTGACTCCACAAACTACAAATTTAAAATGTATCTCTTCATGTCATAGTCATTCTATACGTACTGTAATAACATTCTCAAGTATTACTTGATAAGGAAATTCTTATTTCGGGATCATTTCTAGTTCTTTTGTAAAGCCAGAGGGAACCTCATTTATTGCTACCACATATTTTATGTGAAAGAAATTTGAAAAATCATTGAGAAAATTCAGTAAAAGACCAAAATCAGGTGATCTAGCTCCTCATCTGGTTCTATCATCCTGGCAAGTTGCTTAACATGTATATGTTTTGTTGTCCTCACCTAGAAAATTAGTGAGTTAGATTAGATGAGTCTATGCTCCATTCTAACTGAAAATTTAGGTCAGCTGAATCTAACTTAAATTTTAACCCTTTTAATCTACATGAAGCTCAAAGTTTAATAAAATCCTGGCCTTTTATCTGCATTCTCTGTCTACCTGACATTTAGAATCAAGCAAATGTTTTACTAAAAATTTTACTGATGTAATATCACAGATTTCTCAAATTGATTTTTCCAATACTTTAATTCTGGAATATAGCAAATATCAGAAAGACCATTTCTGCATTATAAACTGTGGAAGAGAAAGCTGGTTTTAAATTTGATCACATTTTATGACAAGTAAAATTATAATCCACAAATGGTATAATTTAGCTTTCTGATTACTATAAATGTTTGAAAGCCAAATTATTATAAAATTCCTCAGTAACCTTTGGGAACTGAGCTCTAAAAGCCTCTGAGACAGCACATGACCTGCTCAGCAATGGGAAGCAATGAAAGCTCTAGAATTGAAAGCAGAGCCAGGTACACTGTATGAAGCGCCTTTCTGGAGGACAGAGAGCGCTGGTTGCAAGTGTGAGTAGCTCCTGGGTTCGATTCCCACAGCTCTGCATCTCAGATGCAAACGGTAGAGAAAAAACACAGGTCAGACAAGTCAGCTTAGCTATTAATCATAAAGGAAAGCCTGCTTAAAATAACTTTTCTGTTCTTATCAAAGGACTTCCCAAACTGGCTTTTCAGGACTAGGATATGAATAGAGGTTGAAAATTGCCCCCCTGTACATTAATCAATATGTAGGTTAGAACTCAGGATATAACATAGCAAAGTTGGCCAAATGCACACGCATCCCTGTGGGAAACTGCGCACCCTCAGTTAGCCCTGCCCTGCTTTACTCCTTGGTATATTCACTCAAGAAACGTGATTTTCTTATTTGGGGAAGATAGGGTGGAGGACTGGGCATCTCTCTCTCACAGCTCAGTGACTTGCAATGCTTTCAGCAGTCAAGAAAAACAAAGACTTCTTATCTATAAAAGAGTAGAGTTCACCATTTCAGTAAAGGCATCATCTGTGAAGACAGGGAGCTCCTTTTAAAAAATGTTTTTATAGTCACTTGAGAAAGTAGACCGGTGAGTGCTGGTCTCTCGACTTAAAGAATTTGCTATCCTTATGGGTGACCAGATTCGCCAGCTGACAGCTCCTACGTGGAAACTCAAATAGGTTTTCATTTCTCTGCTGCCTGGAAATGTGTAAAATTGTGGAAAATTTAAAAGCAATGCCATCTAAAATCACAACAAGGAGCAGCAGAACTGTTGACAAGTAGAACAGCCCATTGGAAGCTGTTAAAATTTCACTGGAAAAAAGACAGAGAGTAAGTTCTAATTTTAATCACTTGCAAAGAAAACGGGAAAGTTATGCAATAAAGCAGAGATATTTACATTTGCAAATATAATTCAACTTACCTTTCTTGAGCAGATAAACCGGGACTTTTTGTCTAAACAGCCGGCAGTGATTCCCCAGGTGGATCCAGCTGAAACTAATGGGTACCTGGAGTTTACTGAGTGCAGTTTCCACCTCCACCTGCCTGTGTTAATGAACAGATCAGAGGCTTCTCCCTCAGTGGCTGAGTCACACAGGGAGGAGATGGGTGGTGTGAAAGAGGGTGTCACCTTGTACAAATACCAATTCAATTAAAACAGCTCACTCATGGACCTGCTGTCTTTGGTGAATTCTTTGTGTAATTTATGGCCTTGGTAGACCAAAAATATGTACTCCTGTTATCACCCTTTTAATTGACATCAACAATACCCACGACTCTATCCCTCACGAGGTGCCACAGTATCCAACCTATTTTGGATTCTCTTTTAAAAAACAAAACACAAAACTTAAGGTAGGAGAAACCTCTATCTGCCCATGGTACCTGGAAGGCTGGGGCCCAGATACACACACAAGAAATGTACTGCTGGTAGGAATCAAGATCCTTAGGAGAGAAAAGTCCTTGGAGCCCTGAGATCAGGAAATATGAAAGGAATCTATTACACAAATTCTACACATGGAATTCTGGTAAAACTATCAAAGGAAAAGTACATCCTGAAATATAAGAATTTTGAGCTTTTTGTGATTTCATCACCTATAAAAATGTGAAAAGGATGCTGGAAGCTTCTTTCACATCTGAGGGCAGCAGTAGACTCCAGTGTCAACACCTGCTTCTGATGAGGAAGGAACAGTGCAGAAGAGCCACGCTAAGTGCAGGTTCCTATTACAGGTTCTGAAATGTACCTTCCGTGGCAGCCAGGGAGGCTTTAAAGAAGCTTAGTGAATCTGGAACATTGCTGAGAGGAGTGAGTCATTAGAATTTCCTGGGCCATCTTTATTCATCTGTCACACCAATAATTAACCAAATCCTCCCCATTTCAAGACAGCTCCTGAAAAACCACAGTCCAGCTGAGCTATAGTCACAGAAGGAACTATAAGAAGATATAGAAACATTCAGATTAGAGGGTTCAGGCAATTGCAGGATGCAGTCATGGATTGAGGCATCCCTTTCTTAATGTGCCCTTATTCTGGGCTGAGGAATTTGAAAATCTAAAATGGAAAATGTTCTCTAAAAGTATATGTAAACATATATATATATGTTTATTCAGTGCTTTCATAGAATTATATGTGTGCAAGATATTTTAGAAATACGTTTTAAATTTCTGTGATGCCCATAAATGTCGGTTGGACTGAGGTTGGATATTAATATTACAGATGAGAAAGTTGAAAAACCAAGATGTGACTTGTCTCATCTCAAAAAATAAGTAAATTAGAAGTATTATATTCAAGATCATTCAGCATTCATTTAGCTGAATGAAGGGCTAAAACAGTTTCAGAGCTAGCTTGTAGGGACAAGTAGTAACTTACATTAAACTTATTATAGAAGGCTTAAATGTATGTTTTCATCCTTCATAAAATACAGAACCAGAAAATAATTTTCTACTTTGCAATGAAGAAAAATATACTGCCCAAAATACATTTAAACCTTTTGAGCTTCCAAACAATTATTTCTGCATGGAATTGAGGGTTTCTTTTATTTTATATACTGGAACCCATACCACTAAGCCACGTCAGTGTCTTTCCATTTAGAACTAAATCTTTGATTCAAAAAAGGGCTAATTCTAAACACTTGGGCAAAATTCAGACCTCCTCATTGCTGAACAGACATTCAGCCAAAAGACTGCTGAAAATTAAGAATCTCAAAGTTCA
Source organism: Lipotes vexillifer (assembly GCF_000442215.2). Lineage (NCBI taxonomy): Eukaryota > Metazoa > Chordata > Mammalia > Artiodactyla > Lipotidae > Lipotes > Lipotes vexillifer. Next base: position 837,096 of record NW_006793856.1, on the reverse strand, counting down.
AAGAGGTCAATCAAGAATGTGCACGGGAGTGGAGGTGGCCAAATAGGTTTGGCCTTAGTTTCACTCAGGCCTGGAGCTGGGGAGCCTTGAGCATGCTTAGAATAACTTGGCTTTATCACAGCTATTTCACTGGGAGTGGCAGAGTTCTTGAGGTCTCTTTAGAATGTAAGCTCCTAGGCTGTGATGGCAAATGTTTTTTTTTTTTGGTGGTACACGGGTCTCTCACCGTCGCGGCCTATCCCGTTGCGGAGCACAGGCTCCGGACGCGCAGGCCCAGCGGGCATGGCCCACGGGCCCAGCCGCTCCGCGGCACGTGGGATCTTCCCGGACCGGGGCACGAACCCATGTCCCCTGCATCGGCAGGCGGACTCCCAACCACTGCGCCACCAGGGAAGCCCGGCAAATGTTTTATCGTGGGTGCCAATGCCGACTGCTTGACGTTGGCTGCCTGGGGGGACATGATGAGGTTTGTAAGGCAACTTTGAACTTGCACAGGAGAGAGCCACGATTGATTAGCAATGTGTGCCACAGGCCTCAGATGGGGGGAGGGTTTGCTGAACCTATCTCCCCAAACAGGACAGTGCTTTTTCTCTGTGTTGTATCCAATGAAACAACCAACCAGAAATGAGCATTTATTACCACATAATAATGAAAATAGCAAATACTTATATAGCACTGTTCATGTGCCAGGCATTGTTCTAAGAACTTGTCATACATTCATTTAAGAATTGCTATTAAAAGACTGTTACTTCCGGTTATACAGTCTGAATGTTTGTGTTCCCTCAAGACTGTTATGTGAAATCCTAACCTGCAAAGAAAGATGATGGCGTTGGGAAGTGGGGCCTTTGGGAAGTGCTTAGGTCATGAGTGTAGAGCCTTCATAAATGGGATTATTGTTCTTATTATTATTTTTTGTTTTTTGCGGTACGCGGGCCTTTCACTGCTGTGGCCTCTCCCGCCGCGGAGCACAGGCTCCGGACGCACAGACTCAGCAGCCATGGCTCACGGGCCCAGCCGCTCCGCGGCATGTGGGATCTTCCCGGACCGGGGCACAAACCCGCGACTCCTGCATCGGCAGGCGGACTCGCAGCCACTGCGCCACCAGGGAAGCCCAAGATTATTGTTCTTATAAAAGAGCCCCCCCACCCCCAGAGCTTTCTAGCTCCTTCCACCACGTAAGGACACAGTGAGAAGACGCAGGCTATGAACCAGGAAGAGGAGCCTCACCCAACCACGCTGGCAGCCTCATCTCAGACTTCCTAGCCTCCAGAACTGGGAGAATCAAATTCCTGTTGTTTATAAACTGCCTGGTCTGTGTAATTTTGTTATAGCAGCCTAAACAGACTAAGATACCTCCTCATCCCAGAGAGATTCAAAAAGTGATGCTGAAAATGCAAAAAAATACAAACAGGACAAATCAGCATCTCAAAGCTCTCTAATCTGTCATGCAGGGACTTTGAGGTTGAAAGATAGAGGGCTCCCCACTTTTCTCCCAGATGGAGAAAATAAATGTTATGTACATGTTGAAACAAAAGCGGTAACAGTAGAGTGATAATTACAGAACCAATTTCTCTTTGTCTGGGAGTAGACAGATGCCAGAATTAATGAGTTACGGCCTTACTGCCAGTGCTGCAAGAGCGGGTGCGTTGCTTAATACACACTGATGGTGCCAGCATGATGCAGACCCACAGAGAGCCCAGGAGAGACCCCACGGGAGCCTGTGTTCCATCATCTCTGCAGATCCACTATTCACTATGAGCAATCACTTCATCCTCAGGTCCACGCCTTTCTTGCTGCAGGGAGATGGATGAGATCAGCCTCTTTACCACCTGGACAGGCCGCAGTGAAGAGATCAGGACTCCATACCTGCACTCTATAGACAATTTCATGAGGAACCAGGAGGGCTCAGCCCTGAGTTCCTGAGGCTTTCTGACTCTTCTTCATGCTCCAACAGGCAACTACCCTTGCCCAGAGAAACCAGAAGAGATTAGGCAAGGCTGATGATGAGTATAATGATGCTGATAAAAGCAACAACGACAGTAGTTTAAGTGTGGGCCAGTCATTGCTTAGTGCTTTCCGTATGTTATTTCATTTAATCCTCACAAAAACCTTACACTATAGGAACCATACAAACTGCTGTTAGGTCATGATAGAGAGCAGAAAACAAAAGCCTAAGATCACACAGTTGGGAATTAGACAGGTCCAGAATTCCAACATAGGCAGGCTGACTGCAGAGCCCACATTCTTGGATATGAAGGTCCACTGTCTCTCCAAAGTGCCAGAAAGGAGATAGGCACTTTACCCAAGAGACCATGGCTGGATTACAGGGTGAGCTAAATTTACATCAGGTCTGAGCCCTGAATAACAGGTGACAGAAAAGTACAATGGCTTTTAGCAGGAAATGTGTATAAAAGAGTCATGTACCAAAATGTTCATTGCAGCTCTATTTGCAATAGCTAGGAGATGGAAACTACCTAAGTGTCCATCATCAGATGAATGGATAAAGAAGATGTGGCACATATATACAATGGAATATTACTCAGCCATAAAAAGAAATGAAATTGAGCTATTTGTAATGAGGTGGATGGACCTAGAGTCTGTCATACAGAGTGAAGTTAGTCAGAAAGAGAAAGACAAATACCGTATGCTAACACATATATATGGAATTTAAGAAAAAAAATGTCATGAAGAACCTAGGGGTAAGACAGGAATAAAGACACAGACCTACTAGAGAATGGACTTGAGCATATGGGGAGGGGTAAGGGTAAGTTGTGACACAGTGAGGGAGTGGCATGGACATATATACACTACCAAACGTAAGGTAGATAGCTAGTGGGAAGTAGCCGCATAGCACAGGGAGATCAGCTCGGTGCTTTGTGACCACCTAGAGGGGTGGGATAGGGAGGGTGGGAGGGAGATGCAAGAGGGAAGAGATATGGGGACATATGTATATGTATAACTGATTCACTTCGTTGTAAAGCAGAAACTAACACACCATTGTAAAGCAATTATACTCCAATAAAGATGTAAAACGAAAATGGTCCACATCAAAAAAACCTTTTAAAAAAATGTCATAGTTGGAATCATACAGTATGTAGCTTTTTCAGACTGGCTTCTTTCACTTAGTGATATGCATTTATGCTTCCTCCATATGTCTTTTCATGGCTTGATAGCTCATTTCTTTTTAACACTGAATAATGTTCCATTGTCTGGATGTACCACAGTTTATTTAGCCATTCACCTAATAAAGGGCATCTTGGTTGCTCCTAAGTTTTGGCAATGATGAATAAAGCTGCTATAGCCATCCATATGCAGTTTTCTTTTTAAAAAATTATTTACACAATGTTTTGAGCTAGTCATATATGTTCATTTTTCAGAAATTAAAAATATAAGAAGGAATACAATGAAAAGACTTTCTGTCCCTCCAAACTTCAGTCTCCAAAAAAAGAGTAGTTATGAGTTTCTTCTGGGTCCTCCCAGAGACGTTTATACAAATACAAACGAAGGTAGGGTATAGATATTTCCTCTATTTTTATACAAACATTTGCATATTACACTACTGTGATTTTTTTTCCTTTAACATTATACCCTGAAGATCTTTCCACACTGTTTTTCACAGCTGCCTGGCTTTCCATCATATGGGTATTCCATAATCTATTTCATCAACCCATTATTAATGGACATTTCTACCATTTCTAAGCTTCTGCTAACAAACAATGCTACAGTGAATAGCACTGCACATAAACATTTCACACACGTGTGTATATGTCAGATAAATTCTTAGAGATGTAATTGCTGGATTCAAGGATTTATATATTTTAACTTTAGTAGATAAATATTACCAAATTGCCTTCTGTTACGAATTTACCAATTTATCGCTCTTATTCTCTTTTGTCTTCTTCAGTCATTAGTTCATTTAACAAATATTAAGTACCTAATATGTTTCTAGAACTGTTTCAGTTCCAAGGGACAGAAAAATTAATGAGACCTGGTGATTGGTCTCCAGGAACTCACCATGTTTGGAGAGATAGACAGTGAAGTAAATAGCTATAATATACCAGGTTAAAGTAATACAGAGCAATTTTGTGGGTTTCAGATAGTGGAGAGACTAAAGAATTCCACCTGGACCTGGAAGATGTTGTTGACACTGAATTTTGAAGTTCAAGTGGACGATGATTAGGTGGTCAAGAGGGAGATGAGTCATCCAACCACTCTGCCTTCCTAAATTTTCTTCTTAACATCTTTCAGATTTCTGCTTATGAATATAATTTAGAGTTTGGCAATCTGAGGCATGGCTGGTTCAATTAATGAGAGATGGAGCAGAGATATAATTGGGTAAGTAGGACTTGCTGCCAAATTCTCCTCAATAGTGCAAAAGTTGAGAAACCCCGATTGAAGGTTTTGCTACTTTCCTCCTCGTTGCTGTACCCACTAGAACCAGCCGTTTTGCAGCCCAGCAATACCAGTTCCTCAGGGCCAAGAGTGAGATTTGGAGCAGACTTTCTATGATCACTTTACCAAACTATCAAAGATCAGCATAGAATGATCATTGGATTTTTTTTTTTTTTTTTTTTCACTGCTGTGGCCTCTCCCGCTGCGGAGCACAGGCTCCGGACGCGCAGGCTCAGCGGCCATGGCTCACGGGCCCAGCCGCTCCGCGGCATGCGGGATCTTCCCAGACCGGGGCACGAACCCGCGTCCCCTGCATCGGCAGGCGGACTCTCAACCACTGCGCCACCTGGGAAGCCCCCTCATTGGATATTTTAACTGCTCCAAAATCTTCCAATACTTTATCAAGCTTCTAATTTACTTATGTGAATATCTTTATGGAAAAAGCCTTACTTTAAAACCCAGATTGTTATTTCATAATTTCGTGATCATTTCTGATTTTCTTCAATTCACTGTCAATCTTTCCATTTTACATCAGTCTCTCCATAGCCAAATATTTCATGGTATTACATCTCAAGCAACCCCTTGCAATCAGGGGCCTGTGTATTTAGCTTTATTCTAAACATGTAGCACGGTTCTGACTCACAGTAGCACTCAGTATTGTTGATTGCATGTTGGAATAATAATCATAAACAATAAGAGTGCATATACAAGGGGTATTCACTGTTTGCCAAAAATCTGGTTTATCCGTTTTATAAATCTGATTTTCTTATCAGATTTTTCTATCTCTGGCTGGACTATAGACTATATAATAGGCTGCACTAAAGGCTATATTATTGGCTCTTCAATTCACCCACAGGCTACAGCATGCACTGTTCTCTTAAAACAAGAGAAGATTTCTCCGCATCTTATAGAGATTGCTCGAATCATAATTACCATAGCTACACTTATTAGCCAAGGTTGAAACCTTCATTGTCATTGCCTCCTCCTTTCCTCTCTCCATTCCACATCCTCATCCAATTAAGTGGTGACTGGCCCATCACTCTCAAGTCTACCTCCTAATTCAGTCCAACCTTCCCCATCCACTGGACTACCATGCCCCTGCTTTGATTGGGAACCTCATCATCGTGAGGGAAAACTATTTTCATCACCTGATAACTGGCCTCTTCATTGTTCAAATATGTCTCTTGCTGAGTCAGTCAGCCTCTTTCAGGTTGTAAAGATCAGAGATAAGCTCCGGAAACCTCAGTCGATGGGAATTTACTAACACTTAAACAGGGAAGAGCCACAGTACCCAAAATGATGATATTTAGAAATCTACACAAAACAAATTTATGTAGATTTCTAAGTATCATCATTTTGGGTACTGTGGCTCTCCCCTCTTTAACTGTTAGTACGTTCCCATCGACTGAGGTTTCCAGAGCTTAAAACTCTACTCAATACTCTGTAATGACCTATACGGGAAAAGCATCTAAAAAAGAGTGGATATATGTATATGTATAACTGATTCACTTTGCTGTATAGCAGAAACTAACACAACATTGTAAATCAACTATACTCCAATAAAATTTTTTAAAAATATTAAATCTACAGTTCATTACAGGAAAAAGATGCACTGGTAGAAACCACATTAAAGTAAAGATAATCATCACAGCTAAAGGCTGTCTCAGTAAAGGGTCAGCAAAGCCTTTACTGAGGGTCAGTAAGCTCAGTTGTCCTCCCTCTGCAAGGGTCTTTGCAGGATATACTTTCTCTTATATATCAAGAACGACTGACGTGTGAATGGGTCACCCAAATGGAATCTCAGCTGAAATTTCTTATACCCTGCTGGTCACATAAGGTATTCCTGCTATGTGACCTGGGGTTCTGGGGTCTCACCAGGTACAAATCATCAGTCTCACTGTTATCAATAAACAATGTTGATTAGCTGGTTCAAACCAACCTGAAATTCTTAGGGCACAGGGTTACAAAGCAATGTTATTAATCAGTATGTTTCAGATCAGTGCTGTGCATGCTTATTTCTTATTTTAGTAGAATAATCAGGCTAATTCCAGGCCTGCTGGAACTAATCCTCACAGCACAGGAGGTTTAGTATAACGTTTCAGGGGGCTGTAAGGAAGACAGGATAGAGTGTCATCACCCTTTCTTAGAAATTAAATGATATTCCCTACTGGTTAACTTTGCAAAACAACACTAGTTGTCCAGTGCAACCCTGGGCACCCAATAGCAACTCTATGAGTCTCCCTTCCATGACTCAGTCCCACTTCCTCTGATTCTCTTCCTGCTTCTTCATTCTACCATGTTACCAATTTATCACAGTCCCTGCATGTATCAGTTTAAATCCTCTGGGAGACATCTGCTTGAGTTGGTCAGCCACCATGCCATGCTGCATTCCTATAGGTAGAGCTCTTGCACCAGGCCATCCTGTGGCTTCTGGTAAGCCAGATGAGGACAGTTTTGCAGAGACACCTACCCCATCTCAATCAGCTGTGACCAAAGCAATATCACTGCACGGAACAAGGCACTGCTCCCCTAGGCCTTGTAACTGCTCAGAAGTGGGCTACAGGCGGAGCACGCAGCAAGTCAGAACTTTCTCCCCAGCAAAGATACATCATCCCTTAACGTTATTTTTCCAGAACAGATGCAATCATGTCACTCTCCAGCTTCAAACCCATCATAAGTTCCCCATGTCCCATCATTTGAATTAATACCTTAGATTCATATAAGACGGTGTTGTCCAATGCAGCAGCCACTAGCCATGTGTGGTTATTTAAATTTAAATTAATCAAATTAAATAAAATTTAAAATTAGGTTCTAGCACTAGCACTAGCCACATTTGAAGTACCATATTGGCCCGGGAAGATAGCACAAGCAGAAAGTTGGTCTAGATACCTTTTTTAAGTGACTTTCAACTATTCCGGGCTCCTCTCTCAACACTTGCCTCCATGCACCCTAAGCTCTAACCTCATCAAAATCCTTGTTTTTGCCCAAACATACTGTATATTTCAGGCCTTTAACATTTGTCCTAATTCCATTCCTGTGACCAGAAATATCCTTGCTTCTTGTGTATCTGGTAATGTTTATTCACCTTTAAAGGCCCAGCAAATACCTAACCTGCTCTGTGAAGATTTTCCTACCATCCCACTCCCTAAACACAGGCAGGCTCCCTCTTTCTCTCTGCTCCAAGGGAACTCTGTATATGCCTTCATTACAGTACTTAAACACATTATATGATAAACTACGTGTACCCAGCATACCACATACACCCCTAGGAGACTTCAGTAGCAGAGGCAGTATGGCTAGTGCTTAAGAGCACAGTCTCAGGTGTCAGATAGACTCTGCCAACGACTACTTGTGTAACCTGGTGCTAGTCATTTAGCTCCTCTTGTCTCAGTTGCCTCATTTGTGCAGTGTTCAGTGTAGCATTCTGTAATTCCCTTCTCTTAGATGACAACTTGCTCTTGTATTTGACTGGCTTGGCATTTCTCTCTTTTTGTCCTCATTGTTATTCTCTCTCCTCAGTATCCCATATCCATCATAGCAGAGTTTCATTTCTTTTTTGAAATCTATTTTATCTTTCCTCTAATAATTTACTATTGTATTAGTTTCCTATTGCTGCTATAACAAATTACCACAAATTTAGTGGCTTAAAAACAACATAATTTATTACTTTCCAGTTCTGGAGATCAGAAGTCTAAAGTCCGTGTGTTAGCAGGGTTGGTTCCTTTTGGAGCATAAAAGGGAAGAATCCATGTCCACCTTTTTCAGATTCTAGAGGCTGCCTGCACGCCTTGGTTCATGACTCCTTCTTTGCATCATTCTAACCTCTTGCTCTGTCATTCCATCTCCTATGTTTGACTCTGATCCTCTGTCTCTATATCATAAGGACCCATGATTACATCGATCCCACCCAGATAATCTAGGATAATCTCCCCAACTCAAGACCCTTAATTTAGTCATATCGGCAAAGTTCCTTTTGCCATGCAAGGTAACATATTCACAGGCTCTGGGGATTAGAACGTGGATGTCTTTGCAGGAACATTATTCAGTCTACCACAACTATCATATTTTTGCAATTTCTCAAAGTTCTCTATAATTTCATATAGAGAAATTTTAAAATTTTCAAAATTTTAAAATTTTAAAATTTTCAATTTTAAAAAACTAAAAATTTTAGTCAGCAAACAAAAGTTCAAATGCATACAGTTATTTGATTTAGTAAATAAATACCCAAAAATCTACACTCTTAAAAATAGGTGACATCTTTAGGATTGCATCAAAAATTTTATATTTAAAAATTTTGTAAACAAATGCCAGAAACACATGCAATTTTTTAAACAGTCATTTTCTACGTTCCACTCATGAGTAACATAAACAATGTTAACTTAGTCATGTTTTCAAATGATCACTAGATGCTTGAGTATTGGCTGTAATGATCATGTGAAATCTGTTCCCAGCTGAATCTTTGAGAAAAACATGTGTAAGCTGTATATATTACCTATGCAAACACACATACATACCTCCATATATTCATATTTACACACATATGATTCATATATTATAGTTGTACATGTAGTTCATATATATTAGATTTATAAATGTATAGCACTTATATATTAGGTTTATGCATATTTACACACACACACATACACGTCAATAACTCTACCTGTGTTTGTCTTTCCTATTAGAATGAAGGATCTTGAGGGTAGGAGCCCAAGCTTATTTATCTTTGAATCCTTATTGTCCACAATGAGCCTGACCTAGACAGTTCTTAGCGATTGTTTCTTAACTGAATATATTTGCATTGTCATGTACCACCTGGGAAAATGGAATAGAAGCTGCCTGAGAAAAAAATGAAATCCCCAGACCCTCTTTTCTCCTGGGTCTTCCTTCTCAGTAACTCAGCCTTCAATAGACTAGGCTAGAGAAATGTGGTTCAAACTGTCTTCCTCAGTCATGCTTATGTTTCTGTTGCTATTTTCCTCTCACACATTCTGATTGACTGAGTCTCTCAAACCACGTGGTTTTCCCAAATTGTGTCCTTGTTCCCTCCCTACACACAATATCTGAAAGACCCCCACTTACCATACTTCAGCCTCTCCTACTCACGCCCTCCTCCTCTCCTTCCTCCTCACAATTCAGCTTTAAATTATCTCCCACTTCCTTGACTGTACATAACCAAAGGATAAATCCTGCAGAAAAGAGCAGAGAATCCTAGAAAAAATTTAATTTCAAAATATTTTTGTAAACTAGTGGGTTATCTATCACTGAAACAAAATTTTTGATAGCGTAAATGATGTCTCTAGAAAACAGTGATTCTCAAATATTTTGGAATTGGTGCATCTTCTTATTGCTTTGATTTTACAGTACCCCCTGCCAACACCCCATTCTTCTCCTAACCCCAAGTCATTTAAATTAAAAGTTATTAAAAATAGTTGGTCTCAATAATTTGGGAATGTGTGTGTGTGTGTGTGAGGGAGAGAGAGAGAGAAGACTTGAGGTTTTAGGTGATTGAGAATACCATGAGGTAATTTGCTTTTTTTTTTTTTTAGTTTGAAAAACTCTATTTACTGAGGAAATTTTTTTTAATTGAAACAATTCATAGATGTGAAAATCCTTATAGTTTTCAAGGTGCTTTGTAGTTTACAAAACACTTTCATATCCATTATCTCAACCAATCATCTTTGCAACCCTGTACATAAGTTGGAACTCTGATTTTATGCCTTCTCCATCATCCTCCCCATTTTACTCACTGTATGTCCTTACACATCAAACATACTGGACCTCTCCCCATTCTCAGATCATGACTTATACTTGGACTCTTTCTTGTTCCATATCTTTGCTCAAGCTGTTCCCTCTGATTGGAATGCCCTCTTTTTCCTAGTCCCCCAAATCTATTTTTAAAAGTCCTATTCATTCATCAAGGCCTAACTTGAGCCCTTTCCCTTCCAAAATCCTCCCCAGTTCCTTTTAGCAAATGTCTACAGAGGACAACAGTAACTTTTACCTGTTTAGTATCCTTTCTTTCTTCTTATAGTATCAATAAACTTTGCCGAATGGTTTTAGTGGGAAAATAAAATGCAATGCCCACTCTTCCCTCTCTATGCCCTCCCAAGCTCTATATCACCACTACACACAAGCACCAAAGTTGGACATGTGATCCAAGCCAAGCAAAAAGGCTCTCTGCTGAGAATGCAAATTTGAGTCATAGGGCAGAAGGCTGTTCAGTTGTGAGCTCTTGAGTCTTCAGTTATTCCAGAAGCAGAATCTTAAAGATATTCTATTTCTGTCTTTCCAAGACCTTGTCATTATCAACTCTTCCTTCCATTCTGAGAACCATCCAGTTTCCCTCAATAAATTTTCCGTCTTATTGATTAAGGTTTCTGTTGTAAGCAAACAAGGAAATGGAACTGTTATAGTTTCTCAAATATTTCCGGAGTTCTTTCTTGGTCACCCTATTCTAATCCTCCCATTTCTGCTTTAGATAGAAGTTGTTGAGACATGCTCCTGCCCCTCCCATTGAACTATATGCTCCTCACTATGGTCTGTATCTCCTTCATTTCTTACTACTGTCACTTACATACCTCAGTCCTCAAGAAATGTTAATTGAATTGAAGTTGAGAAAACATATATTTTCTTTAGATTGAAAACTGATTCGAATCCTCCTACACTACTTAGTTCCAAAAGAGAAAATTTCTCAAATGCTTGGGTTAATTGAATCTTAGGACTGGGAGAGACCAATAAGTTTGATAGTTGTGATTTGACTTTTTTAGTTTTTTAATTTTTAATAAGGTTCGCATTTCTTACTTTTTAAAAAACATCTTTATTGGAGTATAATTGCTTTACCATGGTGTGTTAGTTTCCGCTTTATAACAAAATGAATCAGCTACAAGTATACATATATCCCCATATCCCCTCCCACTTACATCTCCCTCCCACCCCCCCCATGCCACCCCTCCACGTGGTCACCTCTAGGTGCTTTTTTATTTCATGCATTTCACGCTCTTTAAAATTTTTTTTCCTGTTGGTTTGCTTTTTATTTTCCATTTTCTCTACTTAGTATTCAGTTCTTTCAGGAAGAAAGAAATTATATATGTGTATTCATTCAGATGTCTTCCATAAAAACAAATCTAGACGTTGTCAGTTCTACTACTAACAGACAAAGAAGAGTAAAGAAAGTGAGGGAATTTTAAACTGACAAACCAACCAAATTCCCAAGGCAGGCTAAAAAGTAATCTAAAGACTTAATTAAATGCATTTTTATATGTAAAAGGCACAATGCTGACCTATGATTCCAAAGTTATTATCTGTTTAAATTATGACACTTACCCAAAAAAAGTACATCTTATGAAACATTTCTTCTCAATCAGGGGAAATTTCCAAGAAATCATCAGATTCTAGTTCACAAACCTTGCATTAGCAAATAAAATATGATACTTCTTGGCTTCAAGCACAGATAGAGACAAAGTCGGGTATGAAGTCACCAAACAAAATAAAAATGTTATGACAGCTTTCACTTTTAATGTAACTGACACAACTCAGAATCAGCCCTCCTTATTGCTCTTGGTCTATGGCCAGAGGTCAGCCATCTTTTTCTTAAAGAGCCAGATAGTAAATCTTTTATTCTAGGCTTCGTGGGCCACATCCCAAATCTCAGCTCTGCTGTGGCAGCAGAAGGCAGCTGCAGACAATATGGCCAAGGAACAGGCATGGGCAGAATGGTCTGTAGCAGCCAGAACTGTCAGTGTTGGGCCCCCCTCTGCTCCCTGCTAGCCAGCGCTATGGTAAAAGCATGCCTTTTCTTTTTCGTCCTCTCCCTGTGGAGGGCAAATGCTAAATGAGAATAAGATCATAAACGCTTAGTCAAAGCCTCATTTTCAACACAAGAATACTGAGGTTCTGAACGGTCAGGTGACTTGCCAAAGATCCAACAACTTCATTTACGTGGAAGTGAGACCAGGGCCCATTCAAAATAATGGAACAGTTCCTGACAACCTACTATGTCAGGTAAGCTTCGAAGCACTTACACCTTATCCAACTTCATCCTCGGAACAACTTTCTAAAGTACTATTATCATCTTCATTTCACAGATGAAGAAACTGAGATTCAGAGACGTTAAGCAACATGCTTGGAGTTTCACAGCAGACAAGTACGGGGAAGAGCCAGGGTTTTTAACCCTCTGCTCCTTGCTGCTGTTACTCCTGCTGCTGCAACATGCCCCCCACTCCATTTTCCACTGCATACTGTTCCATGATGCTCTCAAGAAGAAACCGTTTCATTTGAGTGCATGTATCTTCTGTCCTTGGAAGCCAACACCAGACTTTCCACCATCGCCTCTGACTCAAGCTGGTTAGGATTTTCTCCCCTCAGAAACACTCACACAGCCAGACTTGCCTATCCAGTATAACTATAATTCTGCAACACAGAAACAGGGAGTGGGCCTGAAGTTTACAGGCCCGTGGCCAACCCCATGTAGAAAGGCTGAGAATGTCAGTGTTTGATCTTTGTTTGCACAATCCCAACTTGAGAAAACCCACATAAGTATCCCTCCTACTCTGTTAGAAGCCTGGAGCAGCTCTGGGGCTCATTCCCCTGTTCACAGCCACTGGAGTCCACGGAAGGCCCCCTGAAAACCCAGACTGGGGTTCCCTTTCATTTCACAGTGAAAATGTGTGAATCTCTCGGAAAGTTGGGCTTTCCTCGCACCCTAACATCACCCTAAGCATCGCCCACTTTGCCTACTTTGTTTTTCCAAAAGCCCTGTCGAACAAGTAGGTACCGAAAATGTAGGAAGGAATAAAGAGGCATTCAGTGCACGCTTCTTTTCTGAATAAATGGATTTCCTTATGAACATTTGGCAAGCGTCACATTTAAAGCCTCCAACAAATAAAAGCCATCACAAGCTAAATGGCAAGATAGGAGCTGAAAAGAAAAGGTTTTATGAGTTGATGTGTTCATGTTACAGAATCAAATATTCTTCATGTGTCCTCTGCATGAATGGAGGCCACTGTTACTTATCCAGTTACTTAAGGAGAAGTTATGTGGTCTATGTACTTTTATTTTCATCCCATACTCTAGAAAGGGGCACAGATAAAATGCATTACCCTCTGATGACTGAAACCTATAAGCATATACTCCCTCTCTGCCTTTCCTCCCAATCAAGTCCCATTTTGCCTCTGCTAAAATAGGTAGGTTCAAATGAAAAAACTAAATGGGAGCGAACTTCTGTCTTGCAGCAAAAGTAATTCCTAGTGGGTTTCTAATGAAGCTACTTGATAGTCTACTGTCCTTTACTCTTTCATCCAAATCCTTATTTCTCCAACAGTAAGGGAAAGCAAAACAAAACAGAGCACTGGGGTTAAATTGGTAAGGCAGCCCATAGGAGTCTCCAGTGAAGTAAAAGACTGGAGTAGTAAAGCAATGGGTCATATTATAAGAGAGCAGCATTAAACACCCTCCTTTCCCTTTCACTCACTCTGTAGAGTCCATGGCTGAGAGAAACAGTGCGGGGGGATGGGGGAGGGTTTTTTCTTTCAGGGACCTCCTGAGTTGACTACAAAGATTAGAAGGAAAGAAAGCCAACATATTTCACATAACTGTGTGATTTGCCAGCATGGCAGAGGCATATCAAGAAATGTTAAGAGTTATGTCATTGACGTCATTTAGTGAAGGTAACCAGAGTTACTTAAAAATAACAACAGAAAATTACCATGGAGAGGATCTCACTGAAGCACTTAGATATTTCTGGGCAAACGCCTAACCACAGAAGAAATTTCTAATGTTGCACGTCAAGTTCCCGCTGCCATGTGAGTGGCTGAGCAGCTTCCTGTATCTCCCAGGAAAGGTATGCAGCCCGCCCGTGTGCTGACCCACCCTTCACCGCCACATCTGACAAGGTCCCAGTAAATACACTCTCAAAAGCAAGAACATTCTTTGGGGATTGTGCAGAGGAATTTGGCAGCTGTGTCTTCCTCATGAGGCACAGCATAAAGAGCAAGTTCCTCAACCAGGGGCATGGGGTTAGCTAGAGCCTCTCTAGAAGAAATCCTACTACTAAATGGTCTTTATCTAGAAGTCCACATTGACATTCCAATGCCTGTAGCCTTCTTCTGCTACTGATACTTTTAAAATATTAAAACATAACAAAACAAAACTTACCCTGGCAAATATTACTTGCATGGAACCAAGTGAAGAATGGAACTAATACAGGATGCTACGCACAAATACCATTTCTATTTATCTATTTTCTCCCCTCCTTCCTTCCATGGAATACCACTGAAACAGCTCCTGACATTCATGGTAGATTCTGGGAACCCAGTAAGGGAGACTCTAATATCTCATACATCCCAGGAGGGATGACAGGCCTCGGACCCAGAACCAGCCCTGCATAGGGTTCTTTTTCAGTCCCAAAGGGCACTGCGCATGCAGAGAAATACTAATATCCTTTTTACTATAACCTTGTTTCCACAGGCCACATCCATGATGGGAAAAGTCAAAGGCTTGAGAGGAATGAGGTTCCAGCTCCCACCTTTTTATCTCAAGGATTCCTACTAGACCCAACCTGAGGTCAGCATCTTCCTATTTTTGATGTGTGGCTCTGCTTGCTTTGGACAGAATACAATATTCGGTGGTAAAGGTTTTGTTATTCTGTTGGCTTGCAAAGGGGTAACACTACTTCTCTGTTGGAGGGGAGGAAACTTATGCTGAGTGGGAGAATCAGGGGAGACCGCAGAGGTGAGCTGAGCCGTCACCCTGGGCTGAGGGCTGAGTCTCTTGTTGATTCTCAATGAGAGTCAATTTTCACTGCCCTGTGAATCATTTGTGAACTAGGCATGAACCTCCTGAACGCCAGCATTGAGTGGGTGAAGCACTGAAGGGTTTTTTGTTGTTGTTATTTAGTTTTTTGCAATAAGGAAGACTCTCTGACTTGTCCATGGGAAAGGGTAGATGAAATAATAGGCCAGTTCCTAGAGGCCAGAAAGACAAACTAAAAAACAAGAAGGATGCTGGGAGAAAAACATCATACCAAATGTCTGTGGGATGTTATCAGCCCTTTGGGACTAAACCAGAGTTACCTCAGGACAGAAAGTTGTGCTGTCTGTGATCATTTCTTCTTGTGTGTGCTAGAGCAAGAATTATGAATGAATAATGGTTTATAGCCATTCCCTCTCCCCAGCCCCTATTAGAACATTTGAACTTTGCCCATTCAGCTCTACCCTCTACGGCCCATGTTTTCTAGGTCAATCTTAAGGAGGAAAGTACTCATAGTCAAAGAAAAACTATACACCGTAGGACCTGCACAAGATGGAAGAGAAGGAAATTGGTGTGTCTTAAAAGTCTACTGGATAGGGGCTTCCCTGGTGGCGCAGTGGTTGAGAGTCTGCCTGCCGATGCAGGGGACACGGGTTTGTGCCCCAGTCCGGGAAGATCCCACACGCCGCGGAGAAGCTGGGCCAGTGAGCCATGGCCGCTGAGCGTGCGCGTCCGGAGCCTGTGCTCCGCAACGGGAGAGGCCACAGCAGTGAGAGGCCCCCTTACCGCAAAAAAAAAAAAAAAAAAAGTCTACTGGATGGTGAGGAAGGTGGTGATCAAAAAGCAAGATGGTGGGGAGAAGGACTGTGAGTTAGAGAGACGGTAATTGGAAGATAAGACTGAGAGACTCGCTAGAATTGATGGGCACTAGAGAAGTACTATCCAAAAAAATGGATCTCATACCCCTACCAGGAAAAATGTATTTTGAGCACATCCCACCTATATTGACTTCTTTTTTTCACTTTTGTATATCTTGTGTTGTGCGGATTATCTGTGGGTAACCCAGCACTATTCACCTTCCAAGTTCTCTTATTCACAAGGGCTAGAAGACTAGGAACTACATTTCTCAGAATCCTTGTTAGCAGGGTTTTGCATTGTATTAGCCTGTGAGAGATACTCACATGAGCCTTGGAAGGTAGGAGAGAAGCAGAAACCAATCTATTGTTCCTGTGCCACCAGCAGGCATGTCATGGGCTTTGGCAGACGGTTGATTAAAGATGTTTCCAGAAGCGGACTTCCCTGGTGGTGCAGTGGTTAGGAATCCACCTGCCAATGCAGAGGAAATGGGTTCGAGCCCGGGTCCGGGAAGATCTCACATGCTGCGGAGCAACTAAGCCCGTGTACCACAACTACTGAGCCTGTGCTCTAGAGCCCGTGTGTCACAACTACTGAAGCCCGTGCGCCTAGAGCCTGTGCTCTACAACAAGGGAAGCCACTGCAATGAGAAGCCCGGGCACAGCAACAAAGAGCAGCCCCCACTCGTGGCAACTAGAGAAAGCCTACGAGCAGCAACAAAAGACAGAACGTAGCCAAAAATAAATTTATATATATATTTAAAAAAAAAGATGTTTCCAGAAGCTTCTGGTATTCCTCCTGTGAATTATTGCATTTCAGTGAACAGGTAGCTGAATCATGGTCAGCCATTTCCTGTAATTCCTGATTTCCTGAAAGCCATTAGCAGCTTTGCTTAAGCTTAATTCTCCCAGCCTTTCTGTTTCCTTAGCTGAAATTTAACTGACACATATGCCTTATAAAGCATAACATACGTAATAGAAATTTTAAAAAGAGTAACATAAATACTATTTTAATTATTTTATTTTATAAATAAATTTAAAACTTTCTTCAATAAAAATATTAGTCTGTAATTCTTTACAATTAATTGGCATATAATTTGAATGTCTGGATCTACACTTATTTTATTTCAATATTTAGTTTTAATAGCTATAAGAGCTAAAAAAATGATAGCTCACAAAAATATATAGGTTAGTAAGGAAGATGCACCTGATTAGCCACACTTACTACATTGTGATATGCAAGAAAATTATGATATGCAGAAAATTATGAAACTTTCTGAAAGGACATTAAATAATACCTAAATAAAATGGAGACAGATCTTGTGTTCTCGGGTAGGAAGATTTAATATTATAAAGACAGTAATTTACCCCCAAATAGGCTATAGATTTAATGTAGTTCCAATCAAAACATCAACAGAGCTCTCCATGGAAGTCAGTGAGTTGATTGTAGAACTTATCAATACACAGATGAAGGAGACTACCCAAGAACTTTCTGAAAAAGAAGGCTGTGGTGGGGTGCAGAACTTGTCTCACCGGATATAAGAATTTGTTATAGAGCTGAAGTGATTAGTCCAGTGTTGTATAGGAATAGATAAATTGATTAATTGATTAACTGGACAAATACCAAAGAAGGAAACCCACACAAATGTTTAACTTTGATATACAACAGAGTTGTATGTATTAAGCCACCCAGTCTGTGGTCCTTTCTTATGGCAGCCCCCAGCTAACTAACAGTCTCCAGACCAGACTCTCTACTTTGCCCCTCTCCTCCATATTTCCAGGCTTGCATGAGAGCACAGGACAGCCCGAAGCACGCTAGCACCTTCAGCAGAATGACTTCCCTGTAGCTACTTTGGCATCGTTAGAGAAAAAAGAAAACCGATAAACATTATTGAAGTCTAAACTCTCTCAGCAAATACTCTTCTGATCTTATGATTACAAGGTTAAGTGTCACATGATTGCCACAAATGTGTGACTCAATCCTGCGTTTTGCTCTTTTGGGGGATTATCACATATTAGCGTTTATTTTACTGACAACATTCCACACGCCTGCCATTATTATTAGCTAACTAATATTCATTTAGGTTCATGAAATCTATAAAATGGCCAACATGAAAAGGTCATGCTGCTGTTACCAGAAATGGTTGCCAGGGAAATGCTGTGACTCATAGGACTACAAGAGGACCAACCTGGAAACCATCCTTCCCATCAAAGCCAGTCCATCTAGGCTGCTACTCTCTTTTATTCAAAGCTGAGAGAAACGAAGAGCAGAACATCGAGGCAGCTAAGCAAAAGGGACAGGCAGCCCCAGAGCACAGCTGTACGGCTGTACTCAGAATGAGAGAGGTCATTCTCCAAGTAATGAGTAACTGGCACAAGAATTTGGCTGAGGACCTTAGAGCAAATGGACTTCAGCCTAAGGTAGGGGATCAAGATCACTGTCCTAAAGAGGCAGAGAAAGTGAATCCTTTGCCCTGATAGAAAACATGATCCACGTATCAGAGCAACACAAGTTTGCTCCCTGAGCAGTATTTTCTGTGTCTTCCCAGTTGTCAGGCCCAGGAGCATGGCTGCTACTCCACAGTTAGAAAACCAGGAAGCTCAGGAAGAGCAGTTTCCACCATGAAAGCACAACTTAGGAGCTGGCTAGACAGAACTCAGTTTCAGTGGGCTGGCCACTGAGAACAGTCCAGAAAATCTTCTCAGCCTTGTAACTGCCAGGGGGGTGCACAATGCAGAAGGAAACTAGGTAATTCCAATAGGGTCTGCCTTAGCACAACTATGAGAGTTTATTTTAAAGTTGGCTCAAAGATCGCTCATTGAGGGCTTCCCTGGTGGCGCAGTGGTTGAGAGTCCGCCTGCCGATGCAGGGGACACGGGTTCGCGTTCCGTTCCGGTCCGGGAAGATCCCACATGCCGCGGAGCGGCTGGGCCCGTGAGCCATGGCTGCTGAGCCTGCGTTGTCTGGAGCCTGTGCTCCGCAGCGGGAGAGGCCACAGCAGTGAGAGGCCCGTGTACCGCAAAAAGATCACTCATTGAAAGACAAAATAAAATATAATTTCTACCTTTAAAGATCTCCAAATTTATTACAACTCCTAAAAAACAAAAACAACAAAAAACCTTTGCCAATATTTAGGTCAGCTTCTTGGGTGATAAATTAATTGTGCTGGGTGTGTTTTAAAGCTCACAATATTATAGGCTCTCTGTTTCTTTAGTTGAGTTTTTCTAGATTTGAAACTTGCTATTTTTTAATTAATAGACTTTATTTTTTAGAGAGGTTTTAGTTTTACAGAAAAATTAGGCAGAAAATACAAAGTTCCTATACACCCCCTTTTCCTCCTCCCGGGTCTCCTCTATTACTAATCTCTTGCATTAGTGTGGTACATTTGCTACAGTTGACGAGCTAATATTGATTATTATTAACTAAAGTCCATAGTTTACATTAGGGTACACTCTTTGTGTTGTACCACTCTATGGATTTGGACAAATGCATAATGTCTTACATCTACCATTACACATCAGAAAGAAGAGTTTCACTCTCCTAAAAATCCCCTATGCATCACCTCTTTACTCTCCTCTCCTGGCC
>NW_006793856.1:814898-817481 GCF_000442215.2 Lipotes vexillifer | reverse complement strand
TTCCCTACAGTTTTGCCCCTTTCAGAGTGGCATATAGTTGGAACTATAGTATATAGCCTTTTCAAACTGGCTTTTTTCACTTAGCAATAGGCATTTAAGGTGCCACTGCCTATTTTTCTTTATGGGGTGGTGAAAAAATGAAAAGAATAAAGAGAACACAGTCAATTTTAAAAGAAATACTAGTGCTTTGCCAATAATTCTCTCTCTCTCTCCCTCACACACACACACACACACACACACACACACACCGGTCCTTAGCCTCAATGACTCTTCCCTTTAGAGGCTCTGAATGCTGAGAGTGCCTTCATTTATTAAATGTTATAGAACTTTTAATATTAGGTATATTTCTGACCCCGTTTAACCAACCAGTAAGAAAGTAGGTTCAGAAGCAATTTCATTGGCACATTCAACAATGAGCATGAGCACAAGAAACAGGAAGCAAGGGATGTCGGATTTCTGAGTGATGCTTCATCTTCTCAAGCATACAATACACTGCAGAACCCAACTGATCTTCAGAAAAGAGCAAAGGGCCACTGAGTTGGAAAGAATTTTCATGTACAGAAAAAAAATTTTAAAACCTTAACACCCAAGTAGTCACAAAGTATATTTGAACTTTTACTATGTGTCAGGCCATTTGCTAGACATGAAAGGCAGAATGGCATGAAAGAAAGAAAAACTTAATTTCATAGTCTTTAGCCTCAGAGAGTTCTCTCAGCTAGTAAGTGCTAGAGCATTTCAGCTTCAGTCTTGTGTACTTCCAAAACTCATGCACCTTAGTCATGGCATGCGGGGTCTTTAGTTGAAGCACGCAGGATCTTTAGTTGTGGCATGCAAACTCTTAGTTGCAGCATGTGTGATCTAGTTCCCTGACCAGGGATCGAACCGGGACCCCCCTGTATTGGGAGTGTGGACTCAGCCACTGGACTGCAACTAAAAGATCCCGCGTGCCACAACTAAGACCCTGCGCAGCCAAATAAACAACTAAATATTAAAAAAAATAAAACCTGCACTTGGCTGCTATATGCACTTGGCTGCTATATTTTTACATTAAGAATTAGCTTATCTTGAATACTTCCATCTTAAATTTTGG
The DNA here is from genome assembly GCF_000442215.2 of Lipotes vexillifer. Lineage (NCBI taxonomy): Eukaryota > Metazoa > Chordata > Mammalia > Artiodactyla > Lipotidae > Lipotes > Lipotes vexillifer. Next base: position 816,391 of record NW_006793856.1, on the reverse strand, counting down.
GTTTATACTCAAGTGATAGTTGAAGATACTAAATTATTGCCTTTCATACTTGTTCTTTCATGTAAAAAGTGAAGTTGGTGGTAATGGGTAAGAGAATTGAAATATTTTTATGTAAAATAAAATATTCATTGTTATTTGATTTTATTTTTAAAGTCTCACTTCACTGAGTTCTGCACAAATGAGTTAACCAAAATTTTGCAGTGTTCAGATTGTTTTATGGTTGTCTCAACATAACAACCAACATTTTGAATGGCAAGGCAATAATTTGTATATTATTTTTCTAACTGATGCCAAAAATTCAAATTACCCAATTTTTTCCCTAAATTGCCTAGATAATTTGGAACTGTGAGCAGCCTCAGCATAGCTGTCAGGGATATCAGATTAAATATTACCCAGAATAAAAGGTGGGGCTCCAGAAGAACTAGAACAAAAGCCATGCCAAAACAGATAAACACACATCCTCCTTGAAGATTATTGCCAAGTGTCTTTAAGATAAGGCCAATGAAAACTTCTCATCCAGGTTTACTTCATCTTAATCTCCCTTGTTCTAATTCTAAACACCCAGGATGTTGCTTACAGCACCACAGTTCTACCTTGACCTTTAAAAACATATTGGTGGACTGATTGGCTGAAATCTGAGTGATGCCATTTTATTGTTTCACCTGATTTTATCATCTGCTGGAGAAGAGGCAAGGAGAATGAAGTTGAGGCATCTGGCCATATATGTGAGACCACAAAAGGTGAGGGTTTGACAAGCTCACAGTGTGTCTGCGTGTTTCCCTGCTGGCCTGTCCAGAACCTTCTTTACTGAGAAGAGGACAAATGTATCCCTGACTGGTTGTCACGCCTAGATTCTCTGATTAATGGACCTGTCATTGTGGGAAGTTGTCCAGTTTAAACTGTGAAATCATCAAACCCTAGAAAAACTACAAAAATATCGTTTAGCCTCCTGCCAAAAGGAACATTAAGTGGCTCTGAATCACAGTTACAGAGCACCAGCCCAGAGTAACCGCAAAGCATAGTCTTCCTCATTTAGAATACCAACAAGTTAGTAATTCTCCCCCAAAAGTACTAGCTCTTGCTATGGTACTGATCATTTCTCTCTTTTTTAAGACAGGGGAAAAGACAGACATCTATTACCTCAGATGCTCAAGAATGATCAGAAATAAGACAAGGATTGTTTTCTTTGGGTCAAAAATGGAGTACTTGATGTCTGGAATCCAAATATTAATCCAATTCCCCTTTTAAAAAATTACTATAATGTTATAGCACTATAAAGTGAAAATTTGACTGTATTAAGGCTATAAAGTAATTTGATTTTATTAACCTATAAGATAAAAATTGTTCCAACTTGAGCTTAATACCTGCACATCATTATAATTTGTAGCATCACCAAATTCAGACAAAATACCAGCACCAGGTAGAAGATGTAGAAACAAACATAATCCTATGTTTGATCTCTTGAAACGTGAGTATTAGCAGGACAACAGGTG
>NW_006793856.1:812977-814888 GCF_000442215.2 Lipotes vexillifer | reverse complement strand
GGGAAAGAGAGGGAGTTCAAGACTATGGTCCAGGGACTTCCCTGGTGGTGCAGTGGTTAAGAATCCGCCTGCTAATGCAGGGCACAGGGGCTCAGTCACACATCTGGGAAGATCCCACATGCTGCGGAGCAACTAGGCCTGGGGAGCCACAACTACTGAGCCCGCACACCACAACTACTGAAGCCCGCACACCCTAGCCGGCACGCTGCAACTACTGAGCTCTTGTGCTGCAACTACTGAAGCCTGCGCACCTAGAGCCCGTGCTCCACAACAAGACAAGCCACCGCAATGAGAAGCCCATGCACTGCAATGAAGAGTAGCCTCTGCTCGCCACAACTAGAGAAAGCCCATGCGCAGCAACAAAGACCTAACACAGCCAAAAATAAAATAAAATTTTAAAATAATTAAATAAATAAAATACCAACAGGAGAAAAAAAGTAACTTTCAAAAACAAAGACTATTGTCCACACATTAACCTAAAAGTGGCAATAGCACCTAACTTTTAAAAGAAACCATGGAAGTCCATCTTCCCAATTCCTTTTTTTTTTTTAACATCCTTCTTGGAGTATAATTGCTTTACAATGGTGTGTTAGTTTCTGCTTTATAACAAAGTGCATCAGTTATACATATACATATATCCCCATATCTCTTCCCTCTTGCGTCTCCCTCCCTCCCACCCTCCCTATCCCACTCCTCTAGGTGGTCACAAAGCACCGAGCTGATCTCCCTGTGCTATGCGGCTGCTTCACACTAGCTATCTATTTTACATTTGGAAGTGTATATACGTCAATGCCACTCTCACTTTGTCCCAGCTTTTCCTTCCCCCTCCCCATGTCCTCAAGTCCATTCTCTTATTACGTCTGCATCTTTATTCCCATCTTGCCCCTAGGTTCTTCATGACGTTTGTTTTTTTTTTTTGGATTCCATATATATGTGTTAGCATACGGTATTTATTTTTCTCTTTCTGACTTACTTCACTCTGTATGACAGACTCTATGTCCATCCACCTCACTACAAATAACTCAATTTCATTTCTTTTTTTATGGCTGAGTAATATTCCATTTTATATATGTGCCACATCTTCTTTATCCATTCATCTGTCCGTGGACACTTAGGTTGCTTCCATGTCCTGGCTATTGTAAATAGAGCTGCAATGAACACTGTGGTACATGAATCTTTTTGAATTATGATTTTCTCAGGGTATATGCCCAGTAGTGGGATTGCTGGGTCGTATGGTAGTTCTATTTGTAGTTTTTTAAGGAACCTCCATACTGTTCTCACAGTGGCTGTATCAATTTACATTACCACCAACAGTGCAAGAGGGGTCCCTTTTATATACACCCTCTCCAGCATTTATTGTTTGTAGATTTTTTGATGATGGCCATTCTGACCGGTGTGAGGTGGTATCTCATTGTAGTTTTGATTTGCATTTCTCTAATAATTAGTGACGTTGAGCATTCTTTCATGTGTTTGTTTGGCCATCTGTATAACTTCTTTGGAGAAATGTCTATTTAGGTCTTCTGCCCATTTTTGGATTGGGTTGTTTCTTTTTTTAATATTGAGTTGCATGAGTGGTTCATATATTTTGGAGATTAATCCTTTGTCCGTTGATTTGTTTGCAAATATTTTCGCCCATTCTGAGGGTTGTCTTTTTGTCTGGTTTATGGTTTCCTTTGCTGTACAAAAGCTTTGAAGTTTCATTAGGTCCCATTGGTTTATTTTTGTTTTTATTTCCATTACTTTAGGAGGTGGGTCAAAAAGGATCTTGCTGTGGGCTTCCCTGGTGGCGCAGTGGTTGAGAGTCCGCCTGCCGATGCAGGAGACGCGGGGTCGTGCCCCGGTCCGGGAGGATCCCACATGCCGCGGAGTGGCTGGGGCCGGGGGGCAAGGGTGGCGGGGCGGCGCGGGGCG
>NW_006793856.1:750997-812931 GCF_000442215.2 Lipotes vexillifer | reverse complement strand
TGGGTCAAAAAGGATCTTGCTGTGATTTATATCATAGAGTGTTCTGCCTATGTTTTCCTCGAAGAGTTTGATAGTGTCTGGTGTTACATTTAGGTCTTTAATCCATTTTGAGTTTATTTCTGTGTACAGTGTTAGGGAGTGTTCTAATTTCATTCTTTTAAATGTAGCTGTCCAGTTTTCCCAGCATCACTTATTGAAGAGACTGTCTTTTCTCTATTGTATATCCTTGCCTCCTTTGCCATAGATTAGTTGACCATAGATGCGTCAGTTTATCTCTGGGCTTTCTATCCTGTTCCATTGATCTATCTTTCTGTTTTTGTGCCAGTACCATACTGTCTTGATTACTGTAGCTTTGTAGTATAGTCTGAAGTCAGGGAGTCTGATTCCTCCAGCTCTGTTTTTTTCCCTCAAGACTGCTTTGGCTATTCGGGTCTTTTGTGTCTCCAAACAAATTTTAAGATTTTCTGTTCTAGTTCCGTAAAAAATGCCATTGGTAATTTGATAGGGATTGCATTGAATCTGTAGATTATTTTGGGTGGTATAGTCATTTTCACAATATTGATTCTTCCAATCCAAGAACATGGTATATCTCTCCATCTGTTGGTATCATCTTTAATTTCTTTCATCAGTGTCTTATAGTTTTCTGCATACAGGTGTTTTGTCACCTAGGTAGGTTTATTCCTAGGTATTTCATTCTTTTTGTTGCAGTGGTAAATGGGAGTGTTTCCTTAATTTCTCTTTCAGATTTTTCATCATTAGTGTATAGGAATGCAAGATATTTCTGTGCATTAATTTTGTATCCTGCAAGTTTACCAAATTCATTGATTAGCTCTAGTAGTTTTCTGGTGGCATCTTTAGGATCCTCTATGTATAGTATCATGTCATCTGCAAACAGTGACAGTTTTACTTCTTCTTTTCGAATTTGTATTCCTTCTATTTCTTTTTCTTCTCTGATTGCCGTGACTAGGACTTCCAAAACTATGTTGAATAATAGTGGTGAGAGTGGACATCCTTGTCTCGTTCCTGATCTTGGAGTAAATGCTTTCAATTTTTCACCATTGAGAATGATGTATGCTGTGGGTTTGTCATATATGGCCTTTATTATGTTGAGGTATGTTCCCCCTATGCCCACTTTCTGGAGAGTTTTTATCATAAATCGGTGTTGAATTTTGTCAGAAGCTTTTTCTGCATCTACTGAGATGATCATATGGTTTTTATTCTTCAATTTGTTAATATGGTTTATCACATTGTTTGATTTACATATATTGAGGAATCCTTGCATCCCTGGGATAAATCCCACTTGACCATGGTGTATGATCCTTTAAGTGTGTTGTTGGATTCTGTTTTCTAGTATTTTGTGGAGGATTTTTACATCTATATTCATCAGTGATATTGGTCTGTAATTTTCTTTTTTTGTAGTATCTTTGTCTGGTTTTTGCATCAGGGTGATGGTGGCCTCATAGAATGAGTTTGGGAGTGTTCCTTCCTCTGCAATTTTTTGGAAGAGTTTGAGAAGGATGGGTGTTAGCTCTTCTCTAAATGTTTGATAGAATTCACCTGTGAAGCCATCTGGTCCTGGACTTTTGTTTGTTGGAAGATTTTTAATCACAGTTTCAATGTCATTACTTGTGATTGGTCTGTGTGTATTTTTTATTTCTTCCTGGTTCAGTCTTGGAAGATTATACCTTTCTAAGAATTTGTCCATTTCTTCCAGGTTGTCCATTTTTTTGGCATAGAGTTGCTTGTAGTAGTCTCTTAGGATGCTTTGTATTTCTGCGGTGTCTGTTGTAACTTCTTTTTCATTTCTAATTTTATATATTTGAGTCCTCTCCCTCTTTTTCTTGATGAGTCTGGCTAATGGTTTATCATTTTTGTTTATCTTCTCAAAGAACCAGCTTTTAGTTTTATTGATCCTTGCTATTGTTTTCTGTGTTTCTATTTCAGTTATTTCTGCTCTAGTCTTTAAGATTTCTTTCCTTCTGCTAACTTTGGGTTTTGTTTGTTCTTCTTTCTCTAGTTCCTTTAGGTGTAAGTTTAGGCTATTTGTTTGAGATTTTTCTTGTTTCTTGAGGTAGGCTTGTATAGCTATAAACTTCCCTCTTAGAACTGCTTTTGCTGCATCCCATAGGTTTTGGATTGTTGTGTTTTCATTGTCATTTGTCCTGGGTATTTTCTGATTTCCTCTTTGTTTTCTTCAGTGATCTCTTGGTTATTTAGTAACGTATTGTTTAGCCTCCATGTGTTTGTGTTTTTTACGTTTTTTTCCCCCTGTAATTCATTTCTAACGTCATACCATTGTGGTCAGAAAAGATGCTTGATATGATTTTAATTTTCTTAAAGTTACTGTGGCTTGATTTTTGACCCAAGATGTGATGTATCCTGGAGAATGTTCCATGCACACTTGAGAAGAAAGTGTAATCTGCTTTTCCTGGATGGAATGTCCTATAAATATAAATTAAATCTATCTGGTCTATTGTGTCATTTAAAGCTTCTGTTCCCTTATTTATTTTCATTTTGGATGATCTGTCCATTGGTGTAAGTGAGGTGTTAAAGTCCCCCACTATTATTGTGTTACTGTTGATTTCCTCTTTTACAGCTGTTAGCAGTAGCCTTATGTATTGAGGTGCTCCTATGTTGGATGCATATATATTTACATATATCTTTTTTGTTATATCTTCTTCATGGATTGATCCCTTGATCATTATGTAGTGTTCTTCCTTGTCTCTTGTAACATTCTTTTTTATAAAATCTATTTTATCTGATATGAGTATTGCTACTCCAGCTTTCTTTTGATTTCCATTTGCATGGAATATCTTTTTTCATCCCCTCACTTTCAGTCTGTGTGTGTCCCTAGGTCTTAAGTGGGTCTCTTGTAGACAGCATACAGATTTGTCTTGTTTTTGTATCCATTCAGCAAGCCTGTGTCTTTTGGTTGGAGCATTTAATCCATTCATGTTTAGGGTAATTACCAATATGTGTGTTCCTATGACCATTTTCTTAATTGTTTTGGGTTTGTTTTTGTAGGTCCTTTTCTTCTCTTGTGTTTCCCACTTAGAAAAGTTCCTTTAGCATTTGTTGTAGAGCTGGTTTGGTGGTGCTGAATTCTCTTAGCTTTTGCTTGTCTGTAAAGCTTTTGATTTCTCCATCGAATCTGAATGAGATCCTTGCCAGGTAGAGTAATCTTGATTGTAGGTTCTTCCGTTTCATCATTTTAAGTATATCATGCCACTCCCTTCTGACTTGTAGAGTTTCTGCTGAGAAATCAGCTGTTAACCTTATGGGAGTTCCCTTGTGTGTTATGTGTCGTTTTTCCCTTGCTGCTTTCAATAATTTTTCTTTGTCTTTAATTTTGGCCAATTTGATTACTATGTGTATTGGCGTGTTTCTCCTTGGGTTTATCCTGTATGGGACTCTCTGTGCTTCCTGGACTTGGGTGGCTATTTCCTTTCCCATGTTAGGCTAGTTTTCCACTATAATCTCTTCAAATATTTTCTTGGATCCTTTTCCTCTCTCTTCTCCCTCTGGGACCCTCTGGGACGCCTATAATGCGAATGTTGCATTTAATGTTGCATTTAATGTTGTCCCAGAGGTCTCTTAGGCTGTCTTCATTTCTTTTCATTCTTTTTTCTTTATTCTGTTCCACAGCAGTGAATTCCACCATTCTGTCTTCCAGGTCACTTATCCGTTCTTCTGTCTCAGTTATTCTGCTATTGATTCCTTCTAGTGTAGTTTTCATTTCAGTTATTGTGTTATCCATCTCTGTTTGTTTGTTCTTTAATTCTTCTAGGTCTTTGTTAAACATTTCATGCATCTTCTTGATCTTTGCCTCCTTTCTTTTTCCGAGGTCATGGATCATCTTCACTATCATTATTCTGAATTCTTTTTCTGGAAGGTTGCCTATCTCCACTTCATTTAGTTGTTTTTCTGGGGTTTTATCTTGTTCCTTCATCTGGTACATAGCCCTCTGCCTTTTCATCTTGTCTATCTTTCTGTGAATGTGGTTTTTGTTCCACAGGCTGCAGGATTGTAGTTCTTCTTGCTTCTGCTGTCTGCCCTCTGGTGGATGAGGCTATCTAAGAGGCTTGTGCAAGTTCCCTAATGGGAGGGACTGGTGGTGGGTAGAGCTGACTGTTGCTCTGGTGGGCAGAGCTCAGTAAAACTTTAATCCGCTTGAGTGCTGATGCGTGGGGCTGGGCTCCCTCCCTGTTGGTTGTTTGGCCTGAGGGAACGCAACACTGCAGCCTACCTGCGCTCTTTGGTGGGGCTAATGGCAGACTCTGGGAGGGCTCACGCCAAGGAGTACTTCCCAGAACTTCTGCTGCCAGTGTCCTTGTCCCCACAGTGAGCCACAGCCACCACCCGCCTCTGCAGGAGACCCTCCAACACTAGCAGATAGGTCTGGTTCAGTCTCCCCTGGGGTCACTGCTCCTTCCCCTGCGTTCCAATGAGCACACCACTTTGTGTGTTCCCTCCAAGAGTGGAGTCTCCGTTTCCCCCAGTCCTGTACCAATTCCTTTTTAATTGAACGAATTCCTTTGAGTTGGATATCTTCCTAGAAAAATCCCCCTGCACTTTTCACTTTGGGCACTAGAGAGAGACAAAGTAAGAAAAATTATGAGGTCTAATTAAGCAATTAAAAACACTTCATTTTATTCATGCATTCTTCCGCTACTTTAGGAGAAAAAAAAGTTTGCATATAGTGGCCTGGCTTCAAGATATACTGGTTTGGATTTTATTTCACAATATTTCAATCCTACTTCTCAGGAATAAATCTACAGCTGAACCTCAGAGGATCCATTAACTCCCATGAAGGCAGAAAAAAAAACTGAAGCTGTAAGTCAGGTTCGAGAAGGTTTGAGAATAACAAGCTTATTATTAAAGACCTACTTAAATTCTTTTCAGGAAATTACTTCCCAAATTACATGTAGTAGCGCATTTTCCACTGTTATGAAGAACAGGAGGCAACAACCCATTTCTGACTTTGGCTTTCAAGTACACCAATAGGAAGGTCAAGGCTTTCAGAAACAAAAGAGAAAGAAGTATTACAATTTAGTGCATACACTTCATCACCATCTTCCCATAAAGAAAATGTGTCTGGGATTTTTATTGTTAATAATAACAAGTGTCATTAAGCCCTTTTGGGAGTTCCCAGGCTTGAACCCTTCCATCTGCTGTCCACCTCCATCTTCAAATGGAGCAAAATTTCAGGTGAAGGAAGGCTCATCTTCTAAGTGCTACCTCAGTGAACAGTTATAATCATGTTTTACATATGGAATAATTTTAGAATTAGTTTGATATTGAGATACAATGATAATGTTTGAGCTTGAACTTGTAACTGGCCTCTTCCAAACAAACTTTAAACATTGGGTACCAGTAAATTTACTCAAAGTAATTGGTGAAGTAACACTTGATTTTTAAATGTATACATGTAATGTGTGTGTATTATAGTTAAGAGCCAGCCATTGTTAGAATAGAAAAAACAAAGTGATAAATGCCAATTTTTTTAATGTATTTGAATAATCTCTGTGAAAACCAAATATATGTACTTTAAGTGCTGGTGCACATTTGGTTTTTATTTGCAGGGCTGAATGCGTATAAAGATAGTCAGTCTTTTCTGGGTCCTTAAAATCTGGGGGAGTATAAGTTCGATAGTGTTTGATGCCTCTAAATTGTTCCATATAGTAATAGAATGACCTTGAAAAAGTAATATTACACTTGTGTTTTATTTATCCCTGAGTTTCAAAACTTAACAGCTCTCATAAATCCTATGGATGATGATGATAAGAATAATAACAATGGCAGCATTTTTTAATCTTTTTATCTTCAAGTTTAGTGTTTTGTGATGCTCAGATAAAAGTTGTAGAAATGCAGGGGGCCATGCCTTATGGAAATTTGTCTGAAACAGAAAGGGAAAGTGAATGTCATAATAAAATCTTGCAAACACATTTACAGTTTGCAGTTATTTCTAGAATGTAAGCTCCATGAGAGTAGTGGCTGCCACTGCCTTGCCAGTATGGTGTCCCCGTCACTAGGGCAGTGCTGAGTACATGCAGGGCACTCAGTCTTGGTTGAATCAATATAACTTGTGTTTGAGCAATGAAAATTGAAAATTTTGTCTTCATCTTAAAAACTGAAATCAACAGGAGAGTTTAAATTGCATAAATTCTAAATATTCTGACTCACGTATAGGCTAACCTGAGCTAGCCACTCAGGGCTCCTTAGGAAATGTACTGATCACACAGAGCCTTGTATCTGACACCAAAGCTGTGACAGTCATTGACAGATGAAATGGGGAAAGAACCATTTAATATTATGCTCATTATAGATGAGAAAACTGATTTACTCAGAGGTAAGTTGGTGGAGACAGAACTTAATCTCCATCTCTCTGAACCCAAGGTTTGCAGGCTTTACTTCTATTCCAGCTCAAGCCAAGATAAGGGGCAAAGTATGGGGAAGAGTAATTTAAACAGTGATTTTACTTTCTCACTAAAGCCAAGACAAAAGGTCATGACTAATGAATGGGAGAGAAGGCATTAGGGAACACACAATTTTTAACAAATTGGTTGAAACAGATAGTGAAGTGCATCACTCTGGTATAACTATTTCTAAAACGTAAACGAAATGCATGATGATAAATATTCTTCACCACAATGCCTCTGGGGATTTTGCAGCAGCATGGGTGGACCTAGAGAATATCATACTAAGTGAAGTAAGTCAGATAGAGAAAGAAAAATATTATATATCATTTATGTGTGGAATCTAAAAAATAATACAAATGAATCTATATACAAAACAGAAACAGACTCACAGACATAGAAGACAAACTTATGGTTACCAAAGGGGAAAAGAGGGGAGAGGGATAAGTTAGGACTGTTGGATTAACAAATACAAACTACTATACATAAAATAGATAAGCAGCAAGGATTTACTATATAGAACAGGGAATTGTATTCAGTATCTTGTAATAACCTGGAATGGAAAATAGTCTGAAAAAATATATATATATAACTGAATCACTTTGCTGTATACCTGAAACTAACACAATACTGTGAATCAACTATACTTCAATTAAAAAAAGAAAGAAAGCAGATTCTAAGTCAGCTGGCTTGGGGTGGGGTTGAAGACTCAGCATTTCTAAAGTCTTGGAGGATGCAGATCTATGGGTCCACAGACTGCTCTGTGCATGACAAAGCTTTACCTGATACCTGTTTGAAATACCAGGTAAGAACTATATCTCTGCTTTGTCAAATGAAGCAAGACCTTTTCAGGTTTCACCAGCTTGAAACAGGTATGGTAATAGCCAGTTGTACCAGAAATCAAAGCAATCACAACAGGCTTAAAGCAAGATTTTGGAGATTAGAATTGGGGTTTAGGTGGAATAATAATTACGCAAGTATTCCAGAACACCTCCCTCCAGTTTCTTTATTGAACCTGGTGTATTCCCTCAACTTCTCACCACTCATAAAACTAGAATATAAACACCACAGTATTGGAGTTTAGTACAGTATAATGGTAGAACATGCTAAGAATCATGATATTTCCAAGGGATCAGATTTGTGGTTATCAGAGGCAGGGGTTCAGAGGAGAAGGAATTGGAGGAAGGTGGTCAAAATCTACGAAGTTCCAGTTACAAGATAAATTAGTACCAGGGATGTCATGTACAACATGATAACTACAGTTAACACCGCTTAACGTTACATATGAAAGTTAAGAGAGTAGATCCTAAGAGTTCTCATCACAAGAAAAAAATTTTTTTCTTTTTCTTTTATTTCTTTGTATCTATATGAGATTATGGATGTTAACTAAACTTATTGTGGTAATGGTTTCATGATATATATAAGTCAAATCATTATGCTGTACACTTTAAACTTATACAGAGGTGTATGTCAATTATATCTCAGTAAAACTTGGGTGGGGGAGAATTATGATTTTCCATGTCATCTTAGAGTGCGATGAAGGATCATACTATTTTTTTAAATTTAATGTGTGCTTCCCCACCTGCTCATTTTAAAGACAGTGATGAAGTTACAGTGGGATCTTTCCTGTTTTTTTAAGCTGATATTTATTAAGGGCATACAATGGCTAGATAGTATACTAAATATTTAAATGAATTATTTCCTTTCTCTACACAATAATTGCATAAGTACTACTATTATACCCATTTTAGAGATGAGAAAACTGAGGTTTGAGGAGATAATGCAGGTTTCCCAAAGTAACATAGCTGGCTACTGAGAGAGTCAGGATTCCCTGAGATCTACCAGAATGCAAAGCCAAAGCTCTTATTCACTATGCCCTGAGAAATCATTTTCTGAAAGAAAGGAGTACATTTTCTTTTGAATATTTGTAAAGAGCAAGTTAGAGGATTCTTTTCATAAGCCATTGTCAAGCCAAGAAGGCATTTCTGGCTTGTTGGGGGAAGTGATGCTGCTCGTCCTGGTCTGGATCACCAATAATCTTAAGTGTACCTGATTTTCATTTACATGATGGTGGATTCTGGCAGTGTGCATGTTTGCTCCTGTGGGGAATTCTTTTACACTGTGCATCTCTCAGCTCCAAATTTAATGTGTAGCTGCAGCAGTGTCCTCTCACTGCTAACTCTTCCATCTTGACCTGTGTCTCTACAATGACAAGTATATAAGTACTTAGTTTTGTTTTGTTTTTACGTCATGCAAATAGGACTTTAGAACGAGTCATGAAGCCTTTCACTTTCCATTTGGATCATTAGGCATATGAAGACATAGGCTTTCTGGAAGGGGCTAGAATAAGGAAGCAGAAACCTATAGGATAAAGACACCCCAGTGGGAAAAGCAGTCCAGAAAGCTCTGGGCAGTGCCCAGAAGCCCAGAGTGGCATAATGGTCCGGCAGTGATTGTCTCAGCACCAGGCCCACAGTACTGGGAACTCTAGTGAACACAGAGCTGGATGTGGTTGACACTGGGGACAGATGCTGATATGACCTCGGAGAAAGGCTTAGGGCAACTGCCCGCCAAAGGAATGATGAGAACTTTGGCCCTACAGGACCCAGTTAGTGAAGCTCAAGGCAAGGGCTTGTTTCTTTTTTAAAAAAGTCAAAGTTTAGAATCAAGTAAATATCTAAGAGGGAAAGTCACAGCATGTGACCTGATACTGAGTGTCCATGCCATTTCCCTAATTTTCTTCCCTAATTTTCTTCTAGCTCAGAATGAAATTAATCCTCAGTCAGGCACACACCTGATCCTGTGGGGAATCCACTATGGGAGTTTAACAAATATGGGTTCAGGAAACCAAGCAGATCATTAAAAGTATATCTTCTTTGCTTGAATTTCTAATTCACTGATTGAAATAGAAGAGCTTCTTTCACGATAATTAATTAAATACTATATTTTAAGAAACTGAGCAATTGGAGATGTCTCTGAAATACTCAGATGAACATTTAAGTGCACGTTACATTGTATCTTATTTTACAGGTTGACTCATAGTCAGCCTAGACCAAGGATGGCAAAGGCTGCTATTTGACCCAAAATAACTGGTCTCCTTTCTTCCTGGGCACATCACTGTACAGAATAAAGCATGTAGCTCAGTTTCCCTTACAGATAAGCATAGCCCTATGACTAAGTCTGGTCAATGGGATGTGAGTAGAATACTTTATGAAGCACCAGAAAGTGTCCTTAAACGATGGGAACATGACCTTCTGCAATTCCTCACCCCCAGTGTCTGGGTGGGGACATGGTGGCATGACTTGAGAAATGGAGACCCTGGATGGAGGAACACCAAGATAGAAGCCTGGGTCCTTGACCTCTTCAAGAAGCAGAGAGCCTGCCATCACAGCCATGGAATGCCTACATCCAGGCATTAATGGGAGAGAGAAATGAACTTTCTTTATTAAAGCACTTGAGTTTTAATTGACAGTAGAAACCAAACCCAACTCTAAGTAATTCGCTTTGTTGCTGTCATCTCAGTAAAAGTCACATCAAGAAAAAAGTACTAATGCTAAGTAGTTACAGTGACTATCAACATATAAAATGGTAGAAATGAGGGGAAACCTGTGGGAAATCAGTTGTCAGATGATCTGTTTCAGCCATTTAACATGCTGCCTCATGGAATATACAAGTTGAGTGGTGAAATTAACATTCCCAGATTACTTCCATCACTATTTCTTTGCGAAACTTCCACAGTCACCAGATTTTCTTACATAGACATAAGATAGACATTGAACAACCTGCATCCTATTGCTTAGTGCAAAAAGTTTTCTTACGTTAGTGGAACTGAAAGAAGAAAATAAATAACTAGGAACCAGAAAACTCCCCTACTGACAAACAAAAGCGTTACTGGACCATAAGATGAGAGAGAAAGTTTATACTAATCTCTCTTTGGCAGCCACAGTGGTAAAGGTGCTTTAATCAGTGACTGGATGATTCTCTGAAAAGCTGTGAGAGAAGGAAAATTAATAATTGACACCCAGCACCCTTCTAGGTGGTCTCTTCATATTATTTTCTAACACTTGCACAATTTTCAGTGCAATGTTCTAATGATGTCTTTTGGGTGCTCCCTACACACACACACACACACACACACACACACACACATCCTTACTAAGATATGATTCCATTTTCCATACCTTTTCTCTCATCTCATTAACATAATAGGAGTTGATACTTATACAGTTCTTTTATATATTTGCTCATTCAAACCTATGAAGTACGTGGTTACAAGGTACCCTTATTATCCCCACTTTAAAGATGAAAGTGTGAGTTGCTGACCTAGTAAATTTTGGAGCTGGAATCCAAGCACAGGCAGTCTGGCTCAATGTGAATTTGTTCTACAAATATATCCCATTTCCTCAGGAAAATTTGTGAAATGAAAATTGTTGGCATTTCTCAGATAATTACATCTTCCACAAAACGCCACTCCTTAGCCTAGCTAAAATGTGTCTTCTCAAGGAAAATCAATAATACAGAACCGATCAGTCTATTGGAAGAGTATTTTGGGAAGGGGGCTATTTGTATCACCCAAATCACTCTCTTTGGACACTCAACCAGTTCGTACAAGCTGGTCTTCCATCAGAATCCTATGTGTGACTATGCTTGAGCTACTAACATACAATATGAACATGAGAAAGTAAGTTAATTTTGCAATTTAAAAAATGAGATTGGTAAGAGACAGCCCTGCTATACCCGAGCCAATAATATATTCAAAACTTTTGAAATGGTTTCCTTTTCTCTTTTATGAGGACCAAGTTTTTGATCTAAGGAAACTTCTGGAATTTTATTATTTCCTGCTTAGTATTGAGCTGCTATTCTTCCATATCATTTATATTTCATTATTTTCTTCACTCTACCACTGATTTTTTTTCTCTGTGCTTCTAGCCTTTTGGATCTGACAAATACAGACATTAAAAAAGATTTTTATCTATTGTGATCATGACATACTTTATATTTCTGAGTTCTGATGCTGAGTCTTTCAGAAAGGCGTTATCAACAGAAGCTACTCCTTGTAAAGTGGTATATTTATAACAATAATTGATATTTTACATTCTGTGAGGTGGATTTTTTGGCCCCTGTTTGCAGATGAAGAAAGTGATGCTCAGGGAGAGATCATGCATTTCCCAGGACTAACCAGTGGGTGAGGGCAGGAACCAGAACTCATTCAGATCTCCTGACTCCAAATTTTGTGCTCCTTCTGTAACACTGTGGTGTCATGCATTTACTAGAATTAAAGGGTCTATGTTATAATCGTAAGATGAAGTCCATGAGTTATATCTTTAAGATTATAGAGTCAATGAAAATCATAATTCAATTTCTAAAAACTCACTAAAAATTCAAGCAATATTTCCATAAACACATTCACTTACATCTTTGGCCAATGCAAGTTTTATGGTGTCCATTGCCCACCCTCTCTTCTGCTGGAAACTGGAAAACTGATTGACCATACCTGGTGAGAGACAGCAGCCATATTGTGTACATGGATTCCACCCCCATCCCCTGTACATGAGATTGGACCAGAGCAAGGCATTTGTCTGAAAGGCAGCCAATCCACTGGCCTGCTAGGAACCAATGCCAATGTGGCCCCGCTTAAAAAGATGAACCGAGCCAAAGAGATTCCTCCCTTGAGAATATGGGACTGAGTTAGCAGCAGGGTCAGAGCTATCTTGTAGAAAGCATCAGGACAGCCATGACGGTTCACTGGCAAGCTGAAGTTCTGAGGAAATGAAAATCAAATGTATAAGAGCCACCATTTATATGGTACTAACTATGTGTTGCATACTCTTAGTTTATTTACCCTATGACGTTATTACTGTGGTTAGCAATTCCCCACCACCACCATTTTACTGATGAGAATACCAAGGCTCACAGGAATTAAGAAACTTGTCCAAGATCACATACTAGCGAGACTAGCTGGGAGAGCAAGACTGAAACCCAGGCCATGTGGCCTTGCAGCCAAATTTGATTTCACATAAAGGCAGCTTAGTGTACAGACATAAAGAAGATAATAAATGGCAACACACATGCAAAGAGAAGCAGAAAGTCACAAGAGACAAAGACTTGGAAGCAGGGGTGGAGAGAGAGCATGTGATGCACAAGAGGCATCCAGCTCACAGCTATATTTTACTCCTCTTCTCAGATTCCCATGAAATCCCTGATCATGTCCTTACATAGGACAGCTTAGTGCATCTGTTCCTTGTAAATGAGACGTTCCTAAATAAAATGATAGGGCTCATTTCAGTACTTTGTAAATATAGTACCTAAAGGTACTAAAATTTATACTACTGTGTATTTCTTGTTTGAGGTAAAGAGAACCTGTGTAGAGCAAGTATATTGGTGCCATTTTTCCAACAGCATTTGCGCACTCTTTGGTAATTCTTGCAGTATTTCAAACTTTTTTATTATTATTATAGTTGTGTGGTGATCTATGATCAGTGATATTTGATGTTACCATTCTAACTGTTTGGAGGGCACCACGAACTGCACCCATATAAGACGGCAAACTTAATCGATAAATGTGTGTTCTGACTGCTCCATCGACCAGCCATTCCCCATCTCTCTCCCTCTCCTCAGGCATCCCTATTCCCTGAGACAAAACATTGAAATGAGGGCAATTGATAACCCTACCGTGGCCTCTAAGTGTTCAAGTGAAAGGAAGAGTTGCATGTCACTCACTTTAAATCAAAAGCTAGATGATTGGGCTTCCCTGGTGGCACAGTGGTTAAGAATCCGCCTGCCAATGCAGGGGACATGGGCTCGAGCCCTGGTCCGGGAAGATCCTACATGCCGCGGAGCAACTAAGCCCTTGTGCCACAACTACTGAGCCTGTGAGCCACAACTACTGAGCCCTCATGCTGCAACTACCGAAGCCCGTGAGCCTACAGCCCATGCTCTGCAACAAGAGAAGCCACTGCAATGAGAAGCCCACGCACCACAACAAAGAGTAGCCCCTGCTTGCTGCAACTAGAGAAGGGCTGCGTGCAGCAACAAAGACCCAAGGCAGCCAAAAGTAAATAAATAAATTTATTTTTAAAAAATTAAAAAGAAAAAAAGCTAGATGATTAAGCTTAGTGAGGAAGGCATGTCAGAAGCCAAAATAGGACAAAAGCTAGGCCTTTTATGTCAGTTAGCCAAGTTGTGAAAGCAAACGAAAAGTTCTTGAAGGAAATTAAATGTGCTACTCCAGTGAACACACAAATGATAAGAAACAGCCTATTGCTGATACAGAGAGAGTTTTAATGGCCTGGGTAGAAGGTCAAACCAGCCATAACATTCCCTTAAGCCAAAGCCTAATCCAGCGCAAGGCCCCAAGTATTCAGGTCTATGTAGACTGAGAGAGATGAGGAAGCTGCAGGAGGAAATTTGAAGCCAGCAAAGGTTGGTTCATGAGGTTTAAGGAAAGAAGCCATCTTCATAACATCAAATTGCAAGATGAGGCAGCAAGGGCTGGTGTAGAAGCTGCAGCAAGTTATCCAGAAGTGCTAGCTAAGATAATTAATGAAGGGTTTCCCTGGTGGCGCAGTGGTTGAGAGTCCGCCTGCCGATGCAGGGGACACGGGTTCGTGCCCCGGTCCGGGAAGATCCCACATGCCGCGGAGCGGCTGGTCCTGTGAGCCATGGCCACTGGGCCTGCGCGTCCGGAGCCTGTGCTCCGCAACGGGAGAGGCCACAACAGTGAGAGGCCCGCGTAATGCAAAAAAAAACAAAAACAAACCAAAAAAAGATAATTAATGAAGATAATTAATGACAGGTTTTCAATATAGATGAAATACCCTTTTATCGGAAGAATATGCCATGTAGGACTTTGACAGCTAGAGGGGAGAAGTCAGTGCCTGGCTTCAAAGCTTCCAAGGACAGGCTGACTCTCTTGTTAGGGACTAATGCAGCTGATGACTTGAAGTTGAAGCCAATGCTCATTTCCCATTCCGAAAATCCTAGCGCCCTTAGATTTATGCTAAATCTACTCTGCTTGTGCTCTATAAATGGAACAATAAAGTCTGGATGACAGCACATCTGTTTTCAACATGGTTTATTGAATATTTTAAGCCCACTGTTGAGAACGACTACTCAGAAGAAAAGATTCCTTTCAAAATACTACTGCTCATTGACAAGGCACCTGGTCACCCAAGAGCTCTGATGGAGATGTACAATGAGATTAATGTTGTTTTCATGTCTGCTAACACAACATCCATTCTGTAGCCCAAGGATCAAGGAGAAACTTTTACTTTCAAGTCTTATTATTTAAGAAATACATTTCATAAGGCTACAGCTGCAATATATAGTGATTTCTCTGATGGGTCTAGGCAAAATAAATTGAAAAGCTCCTAGAAAGGATTCACCATTCTAGATGCCATGAAGACCATTTCACGATTCATGGAAAGAGGTGAAAATATCCACATTTACGGGAGTTTGGAAGAAGCTGAGTCCAACCCTCATGGATGACTTTGAGGGGCTCAAGACTTCAGTGGAGGAAGTAACTGCAGACGTGGTGGAAATAACAAGAGAACTAGAATTAGAAGTGGAGCCTGAAGATGGGACTAAATTGCTGCCATCGCTGCTAAAACTTTTTTTTTAATTTCCTTTTACTTTAAAAAATGTTTTTTAATTTGAGTATAGTTGCTTTACAATGTTGTGTTAGTTTCTACTGTACAGCAAAGTGAATCAGCCATACATATACATATATGCCCTCTTTTTTGGATTTCCTTCCCATTTAGGTCACTGTTAACACATATATATGGAATCTGAAAATATGTGTATAGATGATCTTATTCGCGGATAAAACGTTAATGGCTGAGGAGAAATTCCTATGGATGAGCAAAGAAAGTGGTTTCTTGTGATGAAATCTACTTCTTGTGAAGATGCTGTGAAGACTGTTGAAATGACAACAAAGGATTTAGAATATTACATAAACTTAGTTGATAAAGCAGTGGCAGGGTTTGAGAGGATTGACTCCAATATTGAAAGAAGTTCTACTGTGGGTAAACTGCTATCAAACAGCATTGCATGTGACAGAGAGATTGTTCATGAAAGAGTCAATCGATGTGTATAGTTCATTGTTGTCTTATTTCAAGAAATTGCCGCAGACACCCCAACCTTCAGTAACCACCACCCTGATCATCTGCAGCCAACAGCAGCGAGGCAAGATCCTCTACCAGCAAAAAGATTACAACTTGCTGAAGGCTCAGACGATGTTTAGCATTTTTTAGCAATAAAGTGTTTTTAAATTAAGGTATATACATTAGCTTCTTTAGACAACGCTATTGCACACTTAATAGACTACAGTAGAGTGTAGACTTTTATAACTTTTATATGTGCTGGGAAACCCCAAAATACATGTGATTTGCTTTATTGTGATATTCACTTTATTGTGAACAAATAAAGCAATAATGGTCTAGAACCAAACCCACAATATCTCTGAGGTATGCCTGTACATATGCAAATTCACTAGGAAAAGTATTTTGAGAACCTCATAGATTCATGGCAAAGAGATGACTAGGCACTTTGAAAAACAAAACAGTACTCGTTATCAAATACTTGGGAAAGTGATCAACCTCATGAGTAATCAAACGATGCCAAAAGCAGTACGGTACTACTATAGTTCATCCAAAACTTTACCTCGTACAGAGGCTTTTAGGAAACCATACACAACTATGGGTACAGTGCTATGAAACCAGCACTTTCCCATATCGGGTCCCGTCCTGACAGGACCACGACCTGTATAATTCTTTTAGAAGCAATTTGACAACCTGCACTTTGGTGGGTGTGGTGGATTGGTGCTCAGCAGCCACTCCTACATCCTTCACTAAAATGGCTTCATAACCTGCTAAACTGCCAAACCCGGAAAATTGAAAATTCATTTTCTGTATTCCCTTGTAGGTGTGATTCTAATATGATTTAAGTTGGGACAAGTCTACGCCCTTGGTAAGATTTGGAAAGCAGACGTGAGGCAGTGGCCATCCTTGGCTGCTTCGGCATTTTTGTTTTTTTGATTTAAGTATAATTGACTTACAATGTTGTGTTAGTTTCAGGTGTACAGCACAGTGATTCAGTTATACATACATATATCTATTCTTTTTCAGATTCTTTTCCTTTATAAGTTATTACAAAATATTGAGTATAATTCCTTGTGCTATACAGTAGGTCCTTGTTGGTTACCTATTTTGTATATAGCAGTGTGTATACGTTATTCTCAACCTCCTAGTTTATCCCTCCCCCTGCTTTCCCTTTGGTAACCATAAGTTTGTCTTCTATGTCTGTGGGTCTATTTCTGTTTTGTAAATAAGTTCTTTTGTATCTTTTTTTTTTTTTAGATTCCATGTACAAGTGATAGCATATGGTATTTGTCTTTCTTTTGCTTGGTATGATAATCACAAGGCTCATCCATGTTGCTGTAGATGGTGTTATTTCATGCTTTTTTATGGCTGAGTAATATTCCATTGTATATATGCACCACATCTTCTTTATCCATTCATCTTTCATTGGACATTTAGGTTGCTTCCGCATTTCTTTTGGCAAGCATAGATGTGGAGGCATTTGGGTTTACAGTGACAGCATGAAGAGAATTGCTAGTGTTCCTTCACTTCTTTTACAGGTGTCAAATATGAGGCATCCATTTGCTGGCTTGGGCTTCAGCTGGCACAGTGCGGTTTTGCATATGGCAACTGTGGTAGCTTCCTGGCCATTCCTAGAAGAGGCATCAGTCCCCTTGCTAGCCTGGTTCTGAGTGTGGAATTGAGAATTATTCCTGGAAGCTCAACGTAGACTCTCCCCGCAAATTCTGTAAGCCTTTTAATTTCTTATTATAAATCTTTTTTTACTCTTCTCTGTGGTTCTGTTCTCTGACTGAACCCTGGTTCAGATACACTCATCAAAAGTCTCTAAAATGTTCATATTATTGTCCCAATCATTCCACTTCTGGACTCCAGTCTATTTAAATAATACTTAAGAAGTATAAGATTTATAAGCAAAAGTATGCATAGTTGTATAATAGGAATTTTAAACTAAATAATCAACAATGGGGACTAATTAATTATAGGACATTCATTCTGTACGGAGGAAAAATGCTAATGTTAATAATAATAATAATAGCTCTGCTCTCCTGTCTCTAGAATTTTGCTCATACTCTGTACTTTTCAGAAAACACCATCTCTGGCACTCCAGTCCCCTGTCCCTATGGCTTCCTCTCCTTTGTCTAATTACTGTGTTTCTTACTTATCCTTCAAATATTTATTGATTGCCTACCATATGCCAGACAACCATCTAGACACTGCATGTACAGCAGCAAAAAAAAAAAAAGAAACAGATAAAAATCCATGGATACATGAAGCTTAAGTTCCAGATAAGGAAACAGCCAACAAAAAAATTTTAGAGTAATATATATGGCATATGATACGCCATATATTTCTCCTTTAGGAAACCTCCTATGACTCTTCAATACTGGGTTTGGTATCTATCCTTCCCTTAGCAATCTCAGTTCATACTACAAGTTATATACATCATACTATATTGAAATTGCCTTTTTCCCGGCAAGACACTTTTTGACAATAAGCTCTTTGAAGGCAGGGCCTTATCTCTTTTGTTTAGTAGTCTACCCTAGTATATAATCCATAAATAGATGTTATGCTAACTCCATAAATAGATGAATGATGAATGATTCTAACTCCATAAATATACTAACTCCATAAATAGATGAATGATGTTTTGAAGATTTTTCACTAAATCGAGAAAATTGCTATAACGATAATACTAATGATAAAGGAGTAAACTTCAAAATGTTATGCACTGCAGAATGATGATAATGTTGAAGCTGGGTGATGGGTTCATAGGAATTTAGTCTTCTTTTTATTATACTTTTGTGTGTATTTGAAACTTTCAATAATATAAAGCTTAGAAAAATGTTATGCAAAATTTAATACCACTTATGTAAAGAACACTCTACACACACACAAACACAGGAAAGAAATACCTTAAAATTTTGAGTTTGTAATTATAGATTGTTTGAATATTTTTGCTGTGGTTGGCAGAATTCTAAGATGACCCGTGATTTTAGTCATCTCCCCTTGAGTGTTAGCTGGACCTGTGAATATGATGGGATACCTCACTCATGATTAAGTTACATCATATGGCAAAGGTGAAGAGATTTTGCAGTGATAATCAAAGCCCCTTACCAGTGAGTTGAGTTCATCAAAAGGAAGATGAGCCTGGGTGGGCCTGGCCTAATCAGGTTAGCCCTTTGAAAGCTGGCCCAGATCTTCCCTGAAAGGAGAAACTCCTGGGGCTTAAAGAATTAAGCTACAATGAGTTCTACAGCTGCAGGAAATGAATTTTGGCCAACAACCACTTGGGTTTGGAATCATACCATAAACCTCAGATGAGACTACAGTCCCTAGTGATACCATGAATGCAGCCTCTGAGCAGAGGACCCAGCTGAGCTGTGCCCAGACTCCTGGCCCACAGAAACTGTGAGATAATAAATGTATGTTGTTTCAAGCAACTAAGCCTGTGGTAAATTGTCATGCAATTAAATTTTCGATAGAAAATGAGTACATTTCCTTCCCACTTTTCTGAATTTTCCAGATTTTTTATAATAAATATATTTATTTTAAAACAGAAGAAAAAACTTTTTACAACAAAAATAAAACTAGCATAGATAATTTAAGTCAGCCAAGTCATACTCTGCAGAAAAGTGAACTGACATTATTTTTCTTAATGTTGTTAGCAAAGAACTACATTAAAGAGGAGGAAATCTTCTCTTTGTACTTTAATGTTTGGGATCAACTCCAAAGTTACCCAGCTCAAGGACAAAAGCTTCACTCTATATAATCAAACTGAGTGGGTTCTGAAAACGAATGTGCTGAAAGATAAGCCTCTGCATAAATCATTCTTCTCTTACTGTACTAAGCTTCCATGAAACCATCCTGAACAAACAGATTTTAATTTCAGTTTAGACAGCAACACCCAGCAGGTTACCCCACTGATTAATGATGATAAAACAGTGGAAAAGGAAGCCATTCATGAAACAATATAACAATCAATCAAGCTATGGCTGATAGTATTCAAACACTGTCAAATATTATACTTGACTCTCTAGCACCACTCCATGGAGACCAGCTAAGCTGCCAAACACTTTAACTCTTATAAAGCAGAAACCAACACACCACTGTAAAGCAATTATACTCCAATAAAAGATGTTTAAAAAAGATTAATATCAAATGTATCAATGCAAACGTTCACAGTATCAAGTAGGATGATAACTCAAAGATATAACATGGTATTGACTGACCACCCACGATGAGCTCGATTCGCTATGTTGCATTCTTAGCTTAAATCCTGTTAGAGAAACATACTTTTTCCTCCAACACCAATCTGCCACCTGCACCTGCCACAATGACACACTTAACATGGAGGTATGATAGGGAGTCATCATCCTTGCATCTTTCAAGTCCCTGCTGGTGATTTTGTGATTCCTTCCACCATGTGAAATTGGTTTATTTATTTATTATTTTTTGCATTTTGTATCATGTATTATTTCATTATTCTCTCAACCTGTGTTTACACTGGTCACCTCAGGAGGTCCAGGACCTCCACAATAGCCCCCAATCCCTCAGTTCTAACCCTAATTGGCTCTGTGAAAAATGAAGCAATCCCTCCCCCCGACTCCAAACCCAATTTATTTTTTCCATGGCACTACCTGACATACCATATATTTCACTTATTAATTTGTGTTCTTCCTCCAGGACTTTTACTGCATCAAGGCAGAAATTTTTGTTTGTTTTGTTCACTAATAAATGACTACTGCATAGTGTCTGCCATAGAGTAGGCAATCAGTACAAATTGTTTAATGGGTGAATTAAGTATTTTTTGAAAACCATTAGAAAGAATTCCAGGGGCTTCCACTGGCCTCTTTTTATCATAATAACCTTTTTTCCATGTGTCAGGGTCAACAAAGGGATTTTGTAGTTGCTGAGGGTTTTCATTCCAATCATAAAATCAGGAACAGAGCAAAGTAACAGAGATGAGTCCAGGTTCTACTGATGTAGATTCAGCTCAAAACTCTGTTTATTACCTGATCCCCATAAACCCTCACACTGACCGATAGGTCACAGCAGGGTTCTGGACCCTCAGGAACTAGTTGCTCAGAGCAACTGTTGTACTATACCTGAAAGGTCTAGGCATTTCCCTTTCCCAAAGTCCAGTCATCCCAATAGCTGAAGGTCCCTTTGCAGAAGACGCTGGAAGAGATACACACTTGAAAAAGTGAATTCTATTTCAAGACTATGTAGCCTTCCTTTCAGTACCGAGAATTTAAGTTTGGAAACTGGGTAAAAAGGCCAACATTTTCTTATGTGGTAGTTCAGGTTGGACCTCTGATTACCGTACCTAGAGTGTTGGGGATTTAGTTGATGTAGGTATTATTTTACAAATCAAATACTCTCTCGGTGTGCTGTACGTATAGTTCATTTTTAGAATGCCCATGAGTGTTTAGCAAATACGAGATCTCTAGGGATAGGACCACCCTGATTACCAAATTGACTCAGCCTCTCCTTCCTCCTCCAGCTATCCAAACCCCAGCTGCCTCCATGGCTGCTACATGGCTTCTGCCACTCTGGGATTCTGGTATCAAAGTAAAATCAGAGAGCTCATTTCAACTGTGTCTCCTCTCACTGCATTCTAGGTCCACAAAGAACAGCCTCTATGGCGATTTTCTTAAAGGCTTGGATGAACTTCTCAACGCATGGCTCCATGGAAAGGACTTGGGGCCACAGTTGGGAGTTATGGGAATGGATTGCACACAGGAAACTCACTCCCATCTCTAAGTCTTAATTTCTTCTTATTTATATTATACCAGGAATGTCTAGGCTACCTTTGAGCCCAAATTTTATCACTCAAGTAACTAAAGTAACTTTAATCACTGCCAGCTGAATATAGAATTGCACATAGGTGCATGCACAAACTGTGAAACATTCTGCTTCATCGAAATCGCGTGCCTCCATCCTTGGTTAACAGTCCTCTGAATTCAGTCCTATGTGTATCAGCCAGTTTTTTGCAAATATAAGTGAATAAAATCTTGCAATTCTTTTAGGTTGTCTTTGCAAAAGCCCCTGGGGCGTGCTCACACTGGTGGGGTCAGAATGGATTTGCAGTGGCATTAACGGTTTGAATGCTGAGCAGCCCAGCTCCTCTCACAGGTCTCCACCCAATGCTGGGACCTCTGCTTAGTCTCCTATATTAGTTGAAGGTGGAATTTCTACATAAGAGACAAGGGAAGATTATAAAATTGTTGTAAACAACTTGGAGGCTAAATCTTTGAGTGCACATTTCAACTATGGCTGACAGAGATTATTCATTTAGCGCTACTTTAGAAAGTGACTGGTTTTCAGTGGTGCCTTGAGATGAGAATTAAGAACTTTGAGTTTGTGATTTTTTTGCTACCAAACTGTCCCACACTGTTATTCCACTGTCCCACTCTTATTCCCACAGCTTTACCCACACATACACAGTTAATAAATAAACTAACATCCCAGACCTCATAAATCAAAATAGCAATGTTTCATTCTATAGCAGTAAGTTAAAGACTATGTAAGTACAGGGTATATCACACTCTAACTTTGAAGGATATTCCTAGAGAGCCTCCTCTGATGACTACAAAGTGACAGGTACATTAATTAGTACATATTATATAGGGTTCTAAAAGAGCACTGAGCATGAACTATACCAAACAGGTCATCACTATTATAAGCAACTCAAAAGTTTCAACTATCTAAATCAAGTCAACTCAAGGAGAAACATATGGCCATATCTGGAAATAATACGATAGTAGAAAAGGTAATATATTTCTGGTACACATCCAAAATGTGAATCATGCCAAAAGAACTGGCTTGAATTAATTAAAAAAAAAAAAACAGTGAAAAGGTTTTTATAGATACAGTGTTTTAAGTCACTTATAGTACTGAAGAATACTCCTGCTAGAATAACTTCCTGAAGTATAAATCTGATCATTCCATTGTCTTCCTCAAATTCCTCACTGATCCTCAAAATAAGCCCTATATTTCTTGGAATGGGGATTATACATGAAAAACAGGTAAATAAAATCTGATTTAAACTTTTAAAAAATTCCTCCTCCACTTACCCAGTGCTAGAGCATAGAGTTTTTCAACTGTCTCTACCAGATATCAATGATTCTATAATGATTTAACTAAGGGGAGAAAATATGGCCTCCTATTGCTGTTCCCACATCATGGCCTTGGCAAGTCATTTGGCCTCTTTAAGTTCAGTTTCCACATTTGCAAAATGAAGAAATTGAGCAATGTTTTTTCCAGCTCTAAAAGATTGTCAGCTCTCCTTGGCAAAGTCCACTTGTCCATGTTCTGCTCCCACCTAAAATGTGCTCTGTTTCCGTTTGGCTTGATTAATCAAGGTAATAAGCCAAAGATGATAAAACAAAATTGTAAAATTACCAAGTCTAAATCACATAAGCAAAAAATAATCTGGTTAGTTGGCATTCTCATAATGCTTTATTATGTTTTCAAACAATGTTTGGCCATGAACACAAATTGTACTTAAAAAGACCCAGAGACCCAGAGATGAAAGAAATTGTCATTGACAAAATGGATCCAACCAGTCAAAAGCAGAGAAAGTGACATTTTAAATGCGTGAATGAATGATCCCATGAGTGACTGGATGAGCCACGTGTATTTTTCGTATGGGTCTCACATAGGCAAGGGATGACACAATTTGGATTGAGCCCTACTTCTTGGGTCCTTGTCCCCTTGTCTATTCCACTCATCCTGCCTCACCTGGAGCTGGGATGATGACTCTCCCACCTGACACCAGCGACCACTATTCTGACACTCCCATTCATCTCTCCTTGTTACAATTACATAATTCATCCAAACTTCACCAAGCATTTGTTAGACGTACCAATGTTTCACAAGACTCCCCAAATAAATAAATTATCAAAATCTTTCTCCCTCATCCTCATTGCCTTTCTAGCCTCTGCTCTGTCCCTTGTTCTGCTCCAGTCACACTGGACTCTCTTCCCCCTCACACATGGCGGATGCCTCCGAGTGTCCTCCCCTTCCCCCCTCCTCCTCCCTGGACTACTCCCACCCATCATATGTCTCTCCAGTTCCATCTCTGTTTCACCTGCTCCTCTGGCCCTACTTCTCCCCCTCATGTCTCCCCGAACCCAGAGCTTTATCTTGGAATGTGTGCTTTATCCCAAGCTTCAACCTAGTAATCCCCAGATACATTTCCCTCCCCTCATTCAAATTTCAACCAGTTTAGAAGTGATACATTGAACAGTGACTGAACCTTCATTTTTGGTAAGGAAGTAACTTGTGGAATTTCAGAATAAAACTTTTACTCTTAAATAGTAATTACTCATTGGGAATGACATCTCTGAAAATCAATAATTAAGTTTTTTGGTGAAAACATAATGGAATCATACTTTATTCAACAAACATATTGAGTGCCTAATATTCTAGGGATAAAAAGATGAAAAAGATATCTTCTTGAGCTTAAAAAGTACATAGCCTACTAAGAGAGGTAGACATGCAAATAACTAGATTACAATGGCAAAATTGCTGCAATAGACATATGATTTAGGTGGAAGAAAATGCAAAGCAAAGTGCTATAATGGTTTTTACTGGAATATATCAATATTAAAATTGTATGTTTACTTCTTTGTTTCTCCCTTTAGATTATAGGCTGTTGAGCAACCAGACTATGTCTTTGACATCTTTGATATTTCTAGCATCTAGAAAAATACTATATCTTGCATATAGAAGTCATACAATAAGTGTTGACCTGAATTATTAGTTCCACGTGGGGCAAGGGGAAAATTCATGGATGGATTTGCAGAGAAGGTAACATCTGAGCTGGATCTTGAAAGGTAAGTTGGAATTTCCTATGAAGATATAGGAATAGAATTGCATTTGAAAAATCATGGGAGATATAAAATAGTAATAACAACAGCTAACATATAATGTACCATGAACTATGCTAAGCCTATGCATTGTCATTATATGAATTGTCATTTTATTGTTATTTCAACTAAATGACGTAGGCACAATTTTTACCAATGAGGAAAGTGAGGATACAGTGGTTAAAAAACATGTCCAAGGTCACCCAGTGGTGAAGCTGGGATTTGAATCTCAGGGACACCCATGATTCTCTGACTCCAAAGCCTAAGAGCTAGGAAACACTACATGCTTTTCCAGAATCAAGCCAGTTCCAGTGTCTCAAGCAACCCAGGACCTATGGTCACCAGTTGTCTCTCCACCTCCTGAGAGTGGACACCAATCTATCCCATCTACTCTCGTGAGTCTACCATTTTCATGATACGACTTCTCTATGCCCCACCAGCTCTTCGAGTCTATCTCATCTTTGCTCCTCTCTGCTATTGCTTCTCTCTTTCTACTGCTTTCTGCTTCTCTGCTATGTGCATCTCCTATTCATGCTCTTCAGGAGAGCATCTCATTGTGTAACAGAAAAGAACAAACGTGACTCCATATTGGATCTATTCCTTTAGCTGTAACCTCTGTGCTCTGTTGCCTGTGCTTAGTCACGCTGGCTCTGCACCTTTGTAAAAGAATGTTGCCTCTAGCCTGAAATATACAGCATAGCCCATTTTCAGGGCTCTGACCCTTAAAGGTTTAACACTTTTCCATTCATAGAGACAGAAAAAAATCGCAGAACAGAGAATAGCATTTGTCTTGTTGGAGGTTTATAGAAACACTGTGACCAGACCTACACAGACAGCTGCAAGAACAAAGGATTCCGGCACCAAGAAGTTTGCAGCAAACAGCCACACTCCCACCCCTTTTAGTATAAAAGAAGCCTGAATCCCAACTCGAGTAAGACGGTTCTTTGGGACACTAGTCCACCAATCTTCTCAGTCTTTATTTTCCTAGTCCTTTTGCCCCAACAACGTCGTCTCTCAGTTTATTGGCCTGTTATGCAGTGAGCAGTTCAAGCTTGGACTCAGTAACAACTGTGTTGGAGAACCACCTATAGTCCCCAGTTGTTGGTTTTGGCTGTCCAGCCCCAGACTCCTGGGAGCAATCCAATCTCCTTTTGGGGGAAATCTCCTACCGCGTGTAGCTGTAGGGATGGAACCCACTTCCCACACGGTAGCCAATGAGCCAATGCACCCTCTCCCCACCCAGCCCGGTTAGGCCAGAAGCAAGCCTGTCCTCGGCCTAAACCAGTCAGAAAAATGTAGGCACAGCTGCAGACCACCCCCGCAAAGGAAGAGCAGCAGAAGCTGCTGAGTGAACACACTGCTCTTCCTGGATAACTTGCTGTCCTCCTCACAGCAGAGCTCTTCAGAGCACCTTGGCTTTTGCCTCTTTTCTAACCCAGGTCATCTAGGCCCCTATAGATATGTGAGCCATGGACATCCTTCCAGTGAGCATCCTGCTGAGGTTAAATTAGGCAGAATCATTTTCTATTGCTTGCAAACAGGAATTCAAACAGGACTCAGACACCATGTAGTTTTGGCTCTCACGTCACAGCTGCCTTTGGCTATAGCCCCCGTCATAATGCAGTCCCCTGAGGCCAGGGTGGCAGGGCCACAGAACTGAAAGCATGGCAGCTTCCGTCACATGAGCCACCTGTGGCTTCTGTGTTCAGGAGGGAGCTGGGAGCTGTCGCTTGGACTCTCACGGACCCTAAGTCAATACTCTGGGAGAGATCGTGTCAGGTTTATATGCTGAGAGAATCGAGCCAGCGACGAGTCGGAGAGCGAAGATACATGAGACAGAAGAGACCAGGACGGAGCAAAAGCCCCGAGGAGACAGGAGCGAGGTGGAGGGATGGGTCTTGGAAAACCAGGGGAGTCTCCTTGCCCTTCTCCCCAGCCTCACTCCTGAGACTGCAGAGGTAGGCGTCTTTGTTCAGTGGAAGGGACTTGAAGGAGTTACGGTAAATAGAGTCTATTTCCTCTGTGAGGTAACAGCCAAGGTAACCTGCTGATGGTGAGTAGGGAGTTCGGGGGAGGATTTGAAGAGAGGGATGAAGACTTGGAAAAACCACAGTAGGGAAGTGGGTAGAGGGGCCTCCTGGGAACTGGCAAAAGGACGGCTGAACTGCATTGAGGCAACTGTTTCTATTTGCATTTGCTAATATCAATTACCCACTTCAAAGACGTGTTCTGAACAAGGATCCAGACAAAGGAAAACACAGCTTTCTCTGAAACTTTTTCAATACAAAACCAGGGACTTGGCAAAATCTAGCAAATTTCACAGAACAGAAGACCTTTAACCTAGCTTCTCAATTTTGCAATTTTGCAGCTTCGGGACTTTTCAGAATGACCTCTTTTGCTGGCCCAGAGGGCAAACATTATTGGACCAAAAAAGAAAGTTTGAAACAAGAAAATTTTTTTTTCTTAAGGCATCTGGATTCTGTCTGATTCAGTTCTTTTTGAGATTAAGAAATGAGTCCACTTTGTACACAAAAGTATAAAAGAAAGTTTAGACCAAAGACTTTTAGGGTCCTTACAGAAATAGTAAGTAGTAGTGTTATTCATGTTGACAAATTATTCAAAATGATCTTTATTATAATTGGTGAAAAACATAACTACCAAGATGATCCTCGTTGAAATTCAAATGGACAGTGAAAAGCTAATATTTAAAGTCTCTGAAAAATAACAGAGCTTGGGTGTGGTTACGTTTGACGATTCGGTACACTGAATTAAATCTTAAAATGCCCTGCCTGCTGGTTCTGGTAAGGAACTGAACTGATACATAAATTGTAGGCTTCGCATTGGATTGTTGGTTAGATTCATAAAGTAAAAATGGGCTTCTGACATGTCATAAGAAAATGAACAATTGCTCTGCATCAATTGGCACGAACTAAAAGAAGACAGCTTCTGGATAAAATTCAACATGCAATTTTAGCTTTTGTCCCATTTTGAATAAAAATAGTTGGCTGAAAAACTACCTATTTAAATTATTGAAAGCTGGTGATTACAAATAAGCATCCTGGCTGATAATTACAGGGACAGCAGAAATCATTTAGAGTATGAAGAGCTTGGATAGGATTCCAAAAGTAGTTTTCCCTTAAACTGAGTGGCACAGACAAAAGCAGTTTGTTCGCCAAAGGATGACTATTCTTAAACTATCGCATTCACTGATGGAAGCTGCACAGACATGGGTTAATTTACTTAACACTTCAGAGGTTTGGGGTTTTCAAACTGCAGCAAAGGTAAGGCAAAATAGAGATTAAAATTCATCCTTTATTCTTTTGTTCTTTTCAAAGAGGAAAGCATGGCCTTTTTCAAGGACAGCTCCCAGCACATAGGTTTTTATCTGAGACACTGTAAAGAAGCAAGACAAATTCTCTTTTTGAAAGATATTCAAAACAGCCACTAGGGGACAGTAAAAACACTGGGTAATGTAGCAAGGCAAGTCCCTGGATCAGAACCTTAAAATGAAAGCTGTTTTGCAGGATTTTAAAAGCATTTGATTGTTTAGCAGGGGTGGGGGAGAGAACAAAGCGTCTCCTTGATTGCATTAATGTAACATTAATGGGAAACAGCAGTAAAAATATCACACAAGCCTGCAAGGATTTTTACTGGCACACATTTCCATGGCAGTGTGACGACAGTTTGAAGTCTGCCCTGTGCCTTAGGGACAACAGTTGTAGGACAGTGAATCAGCACATATGATGCAATGAGGTCAGTCCCCCAATACGCTCTGATTTAACGCTGCTTCCAAAACAGCAAGAGATCAAGGATAACACACCAAAACAGAAGTCACTGGCATCAGCCTTATGGAACAATCAGAGGCAGCTGTACTGGTGGATCATTTGCTATCTACGTGTGTTTTTAATGTAAGCGATGCCTTTTTAGATTCCGAAGTCAGAATTATCACTTAAAAAAAAAATTCCTATAGCTCCATTTAGCCCACATTATTTGTGGGAGGTGAGGAAAAAATGACTCACAAAATTGCTAAAATGCTTGTGAAAATGCAGATAAAATGGTGACAGACACTGAAGCACTCAGTTCTTATTCTTTAAAAATCTTTCCAAAAGGAGAATTGGGCTAGGAGTGCGGAGGGTATGAACAGGAAATAATTCTAAGCATTATGTAGAATCCTAGACGTTACAGATAAAAAGTATTTTAAGTTCCTCAGCATAGAATATTTTCCTTTACTTCCAGTCTATAATTTTTCTCTTAGCCATTTTAAAGTAGAAAAAGAAATCTGTATACCGTGATATCTCATGCAAGAGGCTTTTCCCAAATCAGCTTCTGTTCAATTGACCATGGAACTGTGGTTATAAAATATAGTTTGCAAAGGTTAAACGTAACTATCTTTAGGGTTTCTAGGCATGAATGTAATGAATAAGGACAGAACACATTTGATTTCCTCAAGCAGAGCTCAGCCAGCTGGTGTTGGGACTTCCCTGAACAGCACCCTGGCTCCTTGGGGGAAAAAGTTTAAGGTACTTCAAGCTGAGACAATGGGAAATAACTTCATCCTTGTTCCTTCAGGGTGATACGACTAATCCTAACTTGTTGGCAGTAAAAAGGAATAAGTGTGATAGGTCTAAGACAGTTTCTCTAACCATTTGCCTAAAACATAGCTGCAATTCATATATTGAACATATTTACTTATATTTTTGTCAGGAAATATGTATTTTTCATATGAATGCAAAGAAAAGCAAATCATTTGGTCTAATGTAAACCATCTTACAATGGTTCTTCTGACCATATTTTATTCTAAACTCCTCTCTATCTATGTGACCTTGGGTTTGCCTTTCCTTTTCCTTCTGCAGAGCAGATTTGCAAGGGAGCAGTAGAATCAGGCATGCCTTAAATATTTGGCCACTTGGAATCACTGGAGTCATGCTACTTACTGTAAGAGACAGGGGAATCTGGAGTAGTGATTCCTAAGATTACTGAAGAGGCCTTCATAAGCTACATGGGTTCTGAGCACCAAAGGGGTTTTGTATATCAGGTTCTACTGCAGGCAAAGAATATAGCCTACACTATGTAAATTTCAGGGCAGGCTGTAAAATAAATTAGTCATATGTAAGGGTGAAAGTTCGGATCCTAAAGTGCCTGCAAGTTTGAGACTTGGGGCACCCAGTTAAAATGCAGTGGAATAGATTCTAGAGATTCCTCTCTGAGGCTTCTTTAATCTCACCAGGAGAGATATACAACCCTGTAGCTTCTAACTGTATCTTTCAGATGGCCCTGTGCATCTTATAGTTACTGTAAAGTCTTAAAACACCAAGTGCGTCTCACGCACTGCTCAATTGTCCAGACTGTCTTGCACATTTGTAATTCAATGAATGTTGACCCGATGAATGAGATTGCAAAGACAGAAGGTAAGCGAGGGATGGGACTCACCCAACACAATTCCCTGGGCACTTCGCTTCTAGTGCAATTTAAATCTCCATCCAGAGGCAAGACCCAGAGCTTCCAGAGATGGTCTCCACCTTGTTCACAGGTGTTGGTGCTGCCTCAGACTATGGCGTCTTGAAGCATGACTTATTCAACATCTGCACCAATGATAGTCAACCTCCTGGTTCTTGAGCTGCTGGACAATATTAACTGATACTCCTCCATAGGATGTATGGCCCGGGTCATGTCTAACACAGCATCTGTCATATTGGAGATACTCTTTACAAGAGGAAGGAAGGAAAGAATGACTATATGGAAAGACAGTAAGCTCTAGTTTCTTGAATATATACAGAATTTTCAAAACCTGATCTGCCGGAGCTAGTGCAGACCACTTGTTATTCTACTCTGAAGCCCTTCCTGTCTCTTCCATCTTCACACTCAGTAATGCCACTGGAATGGGCCATGTAGCTCCCATGAGGATAGTTTTATAAAGTTGGATGTTTTAGGAAAAAGTTGGACTCTTTGATCTTTTATCTGGTTTGCATCTATATTTCTACTTATTCTCTCCAGGTTCTGCTTTTCTTCCCAAACCTCCTCCAGGTTATTGTGTTTGTGAAATTGCTTGCACTTTCATTATTTTTAATATGTACTCTACCCAGAAGCTCATAGCACTCCTGTATTAGGACTGAAGGCTGACAGACGTAGGGATAATCTGGTGTAACTAAAAGAAAAGAAAAATTATTAAACCAGTGCGAAAACAAACACTGAAATAAAATTCTGCCTGTTTTTCACAGTTGGCAGGAAAACCTCAAAATTTAATGGGATCAATTGTTTAACAAAATGGCACAGGAAATGGTCATATGAAATACGTGCAGGGATGTTTATACACTAAGCCTGATTTTCCCGTTTAGTATATAAGGAAAATTCTCTCTTCCCTCTTCCTCGCTCTTTCATTTGTTCATTCGTTCTTTCATGATCACACATGTAAGCAGATAAAACACAGGAACTTTTCGTCTTTTAAAAATATGAAAAATGAGACAAATGGGAAGGGGTCAAACACCCTGCAAGCATGGCAAAGTGTGACTGAACTGTCTTCAGTGTACACTAAAATACTGATCATTGTTTTGCCATGGGAAAATGGAATATATTGTCAGAGTTACAATTCTGTTATGTCAACCATGTATATTATAACCTTCAATATACTTTCATATATTTAACTCCATTTCCATAACTCAATATGTCAAAGTATAGTGGTTTCCCAACTGAAAGAATCTTTGAGGACTTTGTATATACCCTTTGAGGCTGCAGTATTTTTTCTTAGCTTTTAATTAGAGCTGTTTGTAATTAATAGAAACAGACTCACTCACAGCATCTGTGCCAACAACTAGTTAGTTGTTCACCAAATGCATTTTTCTTTCTTCCCAAGCACACTTTTGGGCAACATGTCATAGCCGGCTTCGCCACTGGATGTAGCCCTGCGACTGGGTGTTGGTCAATGTAATATGAATAGAACGAACAGTGTATGAGTAGTAATATATATGTATTCCAGGGCTCACACACACAATATTCTCTCTTTTCCCCCCTTGCACCCATTGAATGGAGAAGTCTAAGAATAAAGAAAAGGATCTAGAGCCTACACTGCTGCTTGGAGTAAAGCTGCCCAGTAGAGCCAGCCAACCCGATGAAGGCTGTAATATGTGTGACAAGTAAACTTTATTTTGGATTTCTAATCCATATTTGAAACTTTGAAACTTTAAAGTTCTGTATTAGAGCAGTTGGCCTGTCCCAACTAATACACCAGTCTGAGAAAGTTAATGTTCTTCTATAGATCTTCATCAGCGTGAGCTGAAATGGGATACCAAGCTGCTAGGAACTGGTGTGAATACAGAGACCTACTGTTTTCTCCCTTTTTCTGTCACTCATTCACAAAGCTCCAGACTAACTTAAGATAGCCCTGGCAAAGCTACTGTGAATACTCAATTCAAAAAAACATTTGGTAAGCAAAGCTATGTGCCAGAAACCAACAGGAAGTCTTCCTTTGGTTAATCACTAGATGGGAGTGGTAAATAGTTCTTAACAAAAAGGGTGGAGACCCAGAAAATGCACAGCTTAATAAAACAATTAACTAAAGGCTTGGGTAGGGAGAAACAACCAGGTATGAAGAAATGGGGGAGACAGGGAGGAGGAAGACGAGAAGAAGGAGGTTCAGGATGGGAGTAGGAAGCAGGGCTTGGAGAGATTCCTTGAGACATTCCAGAGGATTTTCAAAGGGACCTTGAGGTCCTGCTCAGGAATGAAGACAAAATAGGAACAAGCACCAGTCTTGGATCTGATCCCTTCAGCCTTCTCATCATCACTCCCCATCTTCGTCAATTTTCCCTCATAAATCTTATTTTCTAACCATTTAATTGTCATTTCGTTCCCTTAGCTCTCTTTTAAAATAGATAGTCTATTTCCTGGTTTTGTCAATTATAGTCCCCTAAACTGGATACAAGCTGAAAGACTAATCAGGAGAAGTACCTCCCCATACTTTCCCAAGCCATGCTCCATAGTTACAGGTCAAGGTACACCCCAGGTATCTTGTCAGAATCATGAGGGGACTGTCACACCAATCAAGCAATAGCAATTTCTGGATCCTTTTCTGCCACAGTGAAGCACAGACCATTGTGCAGAGCCTTGAATTTCTATGCAGTACTTTTGGTAAGACATGAAAAAAAAATCCTGCCCTAATTTTTGTGATTCTCTGGAGTTGGCTGCCACCAAACAAGGTTGAGCAATCTATTTCTCTGAAGGGAGCTCCCATCTTCCTGGGAAAATTTAGGCACATTCCTTCCTAGAAAAGAAGGGAGGGACTACATGAACTTTGGCAGGCTTTTAAACCTAACTATCTAAAAAAATGACATTTCACAATGATGACATGGTAGGGTCATGAAAATTTTGATTTGATATCGCCCACTGTCTTCAAACCATTCACAGCGCCTTTGTACATACATCACTTAGTTCTAAGATAATAGGGTTAGTAATAGCCTCATTTGCAGAGCCAGGTAGATTACTTTGTCCAAGGCTTCCAAGAGACTACTGTAGACCTAGAACTAGTGCTTTTGTTCAAAGAATAACTATCAAGAGGCTGGAATCTTAATGTCATCCCTTTTGAGTCAAATGTGCTTGAGTAGCCTAGGTAACTCTGCTCTCTGGATCTTTATCTCTGAAATGGGAGTAGTACCTGGACCAGGTTCCTTTCCCCTTCACTCCTTTTGCAAGGAATAGAGTAGGATAGCTGCACAGGTGGTTTCAGAAGTCCCACTAGGGTATTATAGATTGAGAAGGAAACTTAGGGAACTTGCGGAGACCACTGTAAGTTAATGATCGCTCAAGAAAGCTACTGGAACATCATGGAAGGAAGCAGGCTTACTGAACTATAAAGCCATCAATAAAAGCATGAGATATGCCCCAGGTCATTAAGTGAAAAAAATGAGGCCTGCATCCTGCTGGTCATGTCCAGCAAGATAATGATCCTTAGAACCAAGGACAGGAACATAAGGGAAAGGTAACATTCCAAAGTAGGAGATCCTCATTATACTGAAACCTGAGATGATTTAACATATTTTAGTATATGTTACCACCCTTCTGCTGATTTGAATAAGCATCATGACAGTCTTAGTTTGACTTCGTAGGGTCAAACACTCTCCTGCACGATGCGAAGGAGGAGCTAGTGATATAAGCCTGATGTCTACTCAAAGAATGAGGAAGAAGGTGGTCTTTTCCCCCCTCCCCACTTTCTTCTGGTTATAAGAACAGAGCCCGCTAGTTCTCGGGACAGAGGCCCCTCGCCTGCCCACTTGTATTCCTCACAAGCATCCTATATTAATAAAGCTACTTCTTGCCTACCATTTTGCCTCTTGCTGAATTCCTTCTGTGCTGAGACACAAAGAGTCTGAACCTCAGTAATCCAGACACCAGGTGAATGATTCTAATTAAAAGACCCTGGGTTCAAGTCCCAATCTGGGTTTTAGCTGGGTTGAGTCCCCGCACCTAGGTTCAAGTTTCAGTCTGAGGTGCACTGTTTCACTTAGACTCTTCTCGTTTCATCCCATGGGGCAAGGCGGGCTCTCTTTGCTTCCATCCTCACCTTCAGTAGAGAGGGGTCTTTTAGCATAATATTGAGAACTTTCCTGACTTTCCAATCTAAAGGAAACATTCAGTTCTCTATTACAATGCCCTGATTTATTTTTTTCATAGAATTCATCATTACCC
The DNA here is from genome assembly GCF_000442215.2 of Lipotes vexillifer. Classification (NCBI taxonomy): domain Eukaryota; kingdom Metazoa; phylum Chordata; class Mammalia; order Artiodactyla; family Lipotidae; genus Lipotes; species Lipotes vexillifer. The sequence goes on along the minus strand of NW_006793856.1, from coordinate 778,866 downwards.
AAAATTATCTTTTTTTAAAAAAAGTATTGGTTCACTTGCCAGCCATTTGCACCCCCCATCCATATATATATATTAGAACATAATTTCCATGTCTGCTTGTTCACCACTATATATCAGTAGTATAGTACCTAGCACACAGTAGTCACTTAATAATTAAGTAAATAAATCCAAGATGAATAGGATGAATTCAATAATGAATCCAATTCATTACTAAGCCCTGCCAATCTTCTCTCCAAATGAAATTTTGACTCTTTTTCTCTTCACCTCTACTTCCTTTATGCTGGTCTTACCTCCAACATCTGTCATCTGAATTTTTTTTCCTTAAAATTTTGTGCATCTTCAATTCATTCTGAGAATTACTATGATATCCTAGAATGATCACTTTTAAATTAAATTTGATCATATCACTCACCAGCAAATAGAATAAAATTTGTCTTTTCCATGTGGCCCATTCAAATAATCCAGCCTCTGCCTACTTCTAAAGCTTCATCTCATCTTAGTTTCTCATCCCTTGCCATGCACCAAGTACATGGTATTCTTCCACCCTTTACATTGTCCAAGATGTTTCCTACCCCTGCAACTTTGCACAACCTGTTTCTTTTGGATAGAATGTTTTTCCCATCCCCTTTACCTGCCTCCTCTGAGTAACCGTGCAGATTTCCATTCAAATATTTTCTTGATTCACCAATCTAAACTATAACTTCCCCCAGTTTTTCCTGAACTCTATTTAGCACAATTGGTAATTATTTAGCTGTACATGTGATTATCTATAATAGTTACCTATAATTATCTATAATATAAATTAATATATTTAATATTAATATATACAATATTATATGTAATTATATATTTATTTATATTTTTATATATGTAAAATTACATATATGTAATTATATATCTGATATAATTATATATAAATATACACATACATATATATGTATCTGTAATTATATGGCTGTACATGTGATTGTCTCCTCAACTAGACATCAGGGACTATATATGTTTTCCTTGCTGTTATATATCCTGCACTTAGCACAGTGCTTGGCACATAATGTGCATACAATAAATATTTATTTCATAAAAGATTATCATAACTTAGTAGTAGTAATAAAAATGTTTATAGTAGTATAGACCTAAATCCCTTTTTTAAAAGTCTTTGAACCAGAAGTGTCTGGGAATTCAGAAATGTTCTGATTTTTGGAGTAGCACGGTGCACATACTACATTATGGAAGAATCCCGGCAGGATCTGGGGTAGCAACTGTAATCAAATGCTAATATTTCCACAGCTAAATGTACAAATATTTATAATAAGTAGAACCAGTTAAAACTACAAATAGCCCCACATCAAGTCAGGTCCAAATTTATCACCAGTGAAGCTATGAAAACAAAGTCTTTGAGTTTTCAGAAGAGTTTGGATTTGCGAATTGCCCATAAAGGACTGAGGAGTTGCCCCATCCCTGCCATGATTTCTGGCTTTCATAAGAGGTGCCACAGAAAAGCTCACTTTACCCATGTGATAAAACACTTGACATTTACTCAGACCGACCCAAAATAAATTCAAACCACTCACAAGGAAATAACTGACTCTCAGTGGACTCCAGTTACACGGACTTTCCACCATGAAATTCACTCTCACTGAACTAACCACCTCCTGGGAGCACCTGAAACTCTCCATTTTGCAACAGATGATTTGGGAGGAAAAAATATTTAAGGAATCTGTCCAAAGCCAGGATCAACGCGGCCTGAGAAGCATTTAACAATAAAAGTTCTGCATATACATATAACCATTCTTTTTTAGATTCTTTTCTCACATAGGCCATTACAGAGTATTGAGTAGAGTTCCCTGTGCTATGCAGTAGGTCCTTACTAGTTATCTATTTTATATATAGTAGTGTATATATGTCAATCCCAATCTCCCAATTTATCCCTCCCTCCCTTTACACCCTGGTAACCATAAATTTATTTTCTACATCTGTAACTCTATTTCTGTTTTGTAAATAAGTTCATTTGTTCCCCTTTTCTAGATTCCACATATAGGTGGTATCATACGCTATTTGTCTTTCTCTGACCTACTTCACTTAGTATGATAATCTCCAGGTCCATCCATGTTGCTGCAAATGGCGTTATTTCGTTCTTTTTTATGGCTGAGAAATGGCTGTACACCTGAAACTAACACAACATTAATGGTAAATCAACTATACTCCAATAAAAATTTAAAAAGCAAATAAAAAAAATTTTTAATTAAAAAAACAATAAAAGTCCTGCCTCACCCATCCCTGCCCTTGCCCCCGCTCATGGCTTATTCGCCTTCTATGCTAATAACTTTCCTGAAACTTCCAAGTGTGTTTGCGCTTGCATTATAAATGCTTTCACCTTTAAATTCAACACAATGCTACACGTTATTGATTATTCTTTATAATGACTGTTTTATTTTAAATTATTTTATCCATAAAATAATTATTTATGAAATTCTTCTGTCAAAACTTAACAATAGGGCTTCCCTGGTGGCACAGTGGTTGAGAGTCCGCCTGCCGATGCAAGGGACACGGGTTCGTGCCCTGGTCTGGGAAGGTCCCACATGCCACGGAGCGGCTGGGCCCGTGAGCCATGGCCACTGAGCCTGCGCGTCCGGAGCCCGTGCTCCACGACGGGAGAGGCCACAACAGTGAGAGGCCCGCGTACCGCAAAAAAACCCCACAAAAAAACAAAAAAAAACACTTAACAATAGACTCATAATAAAAATGGACTAATTAAGGGGGGAAATTCAAGATGCTTTATATTCTGTCAAAATATGTCTAGGTTCTTGGAGTCACGTCTTCTTGCCTTTTACCACCATCCTGTGAGGGAAAACAGCTCTTCTAAAATAAATCTCAGGCAAGCTTTTGGATGAAAATCTGGATTTTAAATCACCTGATAAATTACTGTGACTCTACTTTAAAAAATGGAAAAATCATTCTCACTATAGTGTTACTGGCATGAATCTTTGACACATAAGGGTATTTACGATAGTTATACCATATAGTTATTATGTCAGAAAATAAACAACCTTTGAAGGCATCACTAGCCTACTTTAAGTAAGTAGGCTACTTTAGCCTATTAGCCTACTTTTAAAAAGCCTTCTATTAGCCTACTTCAAAAAAATAAAAGAACAGTAAGATTCAGTCAAATATTCATAAGGGAACAAGAAGAATATCATCAATAGGTGGGGTTCACTTTCGCAAATAAGAAAGTATTTTATAAATATCTTTAACTTGATGCCCAAATGTACATTTTAAATATGTTCAATAGTAAAAAGACATGATAATATCACATCTTTAATGTTAACCGTCATGTACACTATCTCCAAAAAAGCAATTTTCTAAGACAACATTATTTTTCTTAATTTTCCTTCCAAATTTGTAATTGTAAAATAAATGCTAGATGAAACTTTATTTTATCTGAAGTCGGAGCCACATAGATATGTCTCAGAGCTGGTGGCCTACCAAGAGGTACATATTAAAAGAGGCAAAAGAACTGCTGGTGACATTTTATTCAGCCTTAAATCAGTAGAGACACAGGACTTTAGAGAAGTGTAACTTATACCCCTCTTAAACTAGGAAAAGGGATAAACATGGAGATGCAGCTAGAGTCATTTTAAACTCTTTTTTTCTTTTTAAATTTATTTCTTAAATTGTGATAAAATATACATAACATAAAAGTTGCCATTTTAACTATTTTTAAGTGCATAGTTCTGTGACTTTAAAGTACATTCATATTGTTATGCAACCATCACCTTTATCCATCCCCAGAACTTTTTTATCTTCCCAAACTGAAACTCTACACCCATTAAACACTAACTCCCATCCCCCACTCCCCCAGCCACTAGCAATCACTATTCTACTTTACATCTCTGTGAACTGAACTATTCTAGGTACCTCATAAAAGTGGAATCATACAATATTTGTCCTTTTGTGACTGGCTTATTCCACCTAGCATAATATCCTCAACATTCATCTATGTCATAGCATGTGTCAGAATTCCATTCCTTTCTAAGGCTAATAGTCCACTGTATGTACATACCACATTTCTTTCAACCATTTATCCGTCTATGGGCACTTGGGTTGCTTCCATTTTTTAGCTATTGTGAATTATGCTGTTTAAACACTTTTTAAAAAACATGTCTTGTAAAAGGAAACATTTCTTGTAAAATATTGGCTAGAAAAATTTCTCAACAAGAGAAAACTGACACCCTATGCTTCAAGTGAAAACCTATTCAGTTATTCAGTAATCCTACAATCACCTTCCCTCAAGTTAAGGGTTGTTTCATTAGATGAAAAGTATACTATCCTCTTAACCAACTTCCCTCCAAATCACCAAACAGTTTTAGAATTCATGCGGTATAGAGATTGTAATAAAACATCCTCCTATTGTTACTAAATTTGTGCCACTGAAAAGACAATCATTTGCCAAATTCACCAAGATAGTAACAAGAACAGAGAAAAAAATCCTTGTCTTCCAATTTTCCAGGGAATTGGGTTGACATCAACTCTGTGGATACATGTAAGCTTCAGAATCAAAATAGTCCAAAAGCCAAGTAGAATTTAGGATGAATTTAGGTCTATCCTAAACCCCACATTGGGAGGTTTATTATTAAGACTTCACTTTAATATGGTCCCTTGCAATGAAGTTTTAAATGAATGACTCCCCAAATTTTCTCATAAAAAGTGTAATATGGAAGACACCTAGAGATTATCTTGGACAATTCGTCATTTTACATCAGGTCAAGAAGGAGTATTTTCCCATTATATCATATAGCCCGTTCCCTTAAATCATTTTAGGAATAACAAGGGAGATGAGTTAATTAGTAACATCCTATGTCTCCTTTTATGTCTAAAAGGATGATTCTAGCATACTTTGATGGTTTTCAAGGCAGCACACTAGGAAGTCAGCATATTTTCATGCTGCAGAGATTGAGTACCATGAAGTTGAAAGTATCCAAACCTTTCATCTCAGGAACTGCTATTAAAGTGGATGTGTTTATCAAAGGCCAGATCATGTTGATAGCTTGCCTGATCGAATGCTTCTTGGAGATGAACTATTCATCTGGGAGAACCATCACACTGCTCAGTAATACATGCAATTCCTTTCTCGCAAGTCTAGTGCTGTTTCCTTAGATAAAAATTACGGTCCTGCCCTCCTCATGCTCACCCTTCCTCCCAATCAGTGTCCTAATGTTGCCTCTCAGTGTGATTTTATCATGAAGGCACAGAGAAATAACTCTGGAGTTTTTTCATACTATAAAGAAATCGTAATACAACACTCCACTGTTGCTTCTAAATTTGTGCCACTCAAAGCTGACATTTTGTCATCTGTTTAAAAATACTGTGCTCTGTCTCTCAAACAATGTCACATAAAAAGCAAGCTAAAAGGAAAGAAACGTCGTACTTTTTTGTCTAACAAAGAATTCAATCTTTGCAGCAAATGCTGAACAAACAGGTATATTTTGTTTTAAGTCGGGGCATGGGGGTGGAAAGCAACTTTTCATACTTCCAAATTTATAAAATCAATAAATCAGGGAAATTATTATTTATATCACAAAGGAATTTTTATGTTTTTCATATATGGACTCACTAAGCCTCGATTCAGCCTTTGAAATCTTGCATGAGTTCATTTCATTGACAATATAAATTACACCCACAACAGCAAAAGCAAAGGAGTCTGGGAAATAAGATTCTCAGACTTCCAGTCCTGTGATACAAGGGAGAGCATAAAAGTGTGGAAATAAATGCTGAATTTATGTATATATATATATATATATATATAACTGAATCACTGCTGTACACCTGAAACTAACATGATATTGTAAATGACCTATACTTCAACTTAGAAAGAAAGGTCTGCAGTATATATATATATATATATATATACTTGGAGGGAGAGAGTAATAATATAGAATATATCCGACACACACACACACACACACATCTGCCAAGTTGGGTATGTATGATCTCGGAGACACAGCAGTGAGCAGTCCTGAAGAGAGATCTTAGTTCCCTGCCCAGGAATTGTACCTGGGTAGCCTGGATGAAAACCAGGAATCCTAGCCGCTAGACCACCAGGGGCTAGAGGCTAGAAGCAAAATGTCCCTGGCTCTTGCCCCAGTTTGAAAGCAAGAAATATTTCAAGGAGGCAAAACCTGTAAAAACAGGTACGAAGTTTATTATTATTAGAGACACAGCACAACAAGTGGGAGAGCACACAGAGAAACAGCTTGTTTATTTGAGACTGAAGCAAGGCAGAGATACACACCCGGAGAGAAAGGATGTGGACGTCCCCACTAATGAGGAGGAGTGCAGTAAAGAGGTGATTTAAATCACTTATATAGGACAGTTCTTCCAGGTCTTTGTTTACCTTTAGCCAATTAATCTTCTTTTTTCACAACTGACCTGCCCTAGGAACCTCTCCGACATGTGTGCGCAACTTTTTGCTAAGATGGATTCCACCGCAGAGGCCTGTGGGGGTCTTGGCATCACCTATTATGGGGTGGCACCCTCCCCCTTTGACCCCCAAAGAGTCATTCTGTGAAGTCGGGGAAGTTTCCTTGACCTCAGGAGTGCTCATCTTATCTCTTTATTCCAGCAGAGCTCAGCTTCTGCCACTAGCTTTGTCCTTGGAGTGTCTGGGAGAAAACAAAGCTTCAGTTTTACTCCACTTGCAAACACCAGCTGTCCAGCCCAGGGGCCCATCTATCTCCTACCTCAGGTAAAGGGTTTCCCTTTCTCGATTATCAACTGTGGTAGCCTGAGGTCACACCATCCATACAGATGGCTTCCTACATAGAACCATCTCTAGGCTCTTCCACAGAGATGGTTATAACACTGCTTTGTGAACTGCCACCCCCTTATTTTACTCTTATACGCTCTTCTTAATGTTGTCACAGTTATACAGCAATGCAGAGTTCAAAAAAAATTTTTTTTTAAAAAAGCCAGTTAAGCCTGGCAATTCCATTTATGAATTAGATGAAGAAAGCTTTCTTCCTAAGACTTTGTCTAGAGCAGCCAGCTGGCTTGCATTTATAAGCCAGTTTCAGCATTTGCTCTTGTGTTTGCATCTGAGTAGTTCTTATTTGGCAACATTTCTTGAATATCCACCCTAAAGCGAAACAAAGAGAAACTACAGACATTTCCCTGGATGAACATACATTCTACTTAGTTTCCTGAGGACTTATTGAGCAGTAGAAACTTTACATACATTTATGTACATCATTAAATAAATCTGCAAGGCAAATATTATTATCCTAATTTTCAAAAAAAAAATTAAATGAAAAGGAGAAACTAGGGCTTCCCTGGTGGCGCAGTGCTTGAGAGTCCGCCTGCCGTTGCAGGAGACGCGGGTTCGTGCCCCGTTTCGGGAGGATCCCACATGCCGCGGAGCGGCTGGGCCCGTGAGCCGTGGCCGCTGAGCCTGCGCGTCCGGAGCCTGTGCTCCGCAAATGGGAGAGGCCACAACAGTGAGAGGCCCGCATAACGCAAGAAAAAAAAAAAAAAAAAAAGGAGAAACTAAATATCTTGCAAAACCCCAGCTCCAGTCTAATTACTGCTAACATAGAAACACGTAAGTAGTATGTCAACAAGCCCACCTGAAGTGCAGAAGAACTGAAAGGATGCAGAACCAAGCAAAGGGGGAGATAAGTACATGGAAAAACACAGGTTAAACACAGGTTACTGAAGCAAATCAATTACCCCAGGTCCCTTTGAAAAAGCAAAAACAAAACACTTATACAAAACTCTTGCACTAACTTCTTATGACACTTAAAACAGCATGTTTTAAATTTACAACAACATTGCTAATTTAGCATTCACTTTTGCTTCTCTGAACAATGGATAGTATTATGCACTAAATTTTGACACCATACACATAAAAGCTCCGATTTAATTAAGAATCTATGACTACACAATCACTTCCAATGAAAATCTGATGTCTAAGTGTGGCTGTATATTAACAAGTATAATGAGATATGACCAGAGTTCATAGGATTTAGCTACAGCAAAGATAAAGTTCACCTTGCCTGGCATAGGTACTAATAGTCCCAGGCTCCTGCCATTCATTGAGTTTATAGACTGGCCTCAATAAATCACTGGTCAGAGTTTTAGCCTCTCCAGTTCTACCATCCTGTGAGTGGACCCAGTCAAAACAAAGAGGAACATGAACAATAATCTAGTAAATAAAACAACTAATTTGGAAAATTTAGGCCAAAACAACTTTCTTGCAAGTAGGACTTCTGTACTGCCTCAGCTGCCCTCTTCATGTCAGCCGTATGTTCTCAGTCTTACTGTCCTTCATGGCCTTTAATTCTTTGAGACACATATAATAGTAAACATAAGACATTGCCTTAGAAAGAAGTTCTGGAATGAAAAAAAGATCAACTTAACAAATGAGGCTATTTTTTGAGGTTATTTTTAAAATCAAAAAATTGTTTCTTGCTCGGAAATCACATTAACCCCCCAATTTTTTTTAAGGATAAAACTTTTGACTTAGCTTGTCCAAGCAATAGTCTAGTATCCAAATTTCAAAAGACTTAGCCTACTTCATTTCCTAAAGAATGGTATTTGGTATTACTGGGTTCATGTAGTTCAGACATTCATGTCTTAAGCAAATCAAAGATTTAGTTATGCCAGCCAATCAGTCTTCCTGCTTCTGTTTGTTCACTACAGGGCTCCAGCAGGACTCGCAGACACAGAACAGTATTCCATGGTCTCTTTAGTTCATCACAATAGTCATTTCCAAGATGAAAAGTTTGGCTTAAATTTTCCTTAAAGTTCTTTTCAGCCTTTAATGTTGGCTGATTTTCAACGTGGATTTGACTACCGAGACTTTATGCAGCCAAAATAACAAATCCAGGCGAGTAAAAAGCAAATAGGTAGTTATTTTGGTGTCATATGGATACAATTTTAAAGGCTGACCATCTCCCAACAAGATTGGAATTACCGTAATTACATTTTATTGTCCATCCAAAACCACCATGCACACTTGCAAGTAGAATAAAGCATGGCTTGGTTAAGAGCAGCAAGTGGATGCAGGTCTCATGACCCAAGGTAGTGGTTCTCAAATATCCTCAATTCTGCCCTGGCTCCAGCCATTAGAATCCCAACCCAACCTCAATCACATACACACAGAGTAATTTTTAATCCACTGAGGTGAAGAAGTAGCAATTCTATATTGATCGAATGATAAGATTTTTCCCATAGCTACAATCTAAGTCAACTTGTGTGGGGTAGACAAAAGCAAGAGATGATCACAAAGCCTTGTCACAAATCTAATCATATCTTTTACTGAAGGACCAGACTAAAGCTATCTGAGTCAACTCCAACAAAATTGTTCATGATTACAACATATGTATAAAGGAGAATTTTTCTTAAAATGGGAATTTCTTAGCAGTCACTCAAGAAGCACTCTTAAGTCTCTTACTCTTCCCTCTTCCCCAATAATTAAGTCTTAATGTAATTAGCACCTTACAACTATAGGTAACTGTCTATGTATCTCTGAGATTTAATCACTTACATTATTTTCATACCATGATTAATTGTTGTGGACCTGCCTGTCATCTCTCTTCATCAAGAGTGAGAACTTTGATCTTTTTCTTTCCCCACTGACCTATGCCTTCCGTTGATTTTTTTCTTTCCCCACTGACCTATGTCTTCCACACTCTTTTGGGATATAAACACTCAAAGGTATTTTATAAACAAAAATCCCCCAAGTCAAAAAAACATATTTCAATTGTTTTTACTTCTTTTCTAATCTCTGAAATACTTCATTAAATACAGTTTTAATGTTCCATTCATTAAGAGCACCAATTTAATATGACATTAAGAAGAAATATGTAAGCAATTAAAACTTCTTTCAAATTAGAAATTTTATTTTGACATGTATTATAATTGTCAACCTCCTCTGTTCCAAATATGAATTTAAACAAGTGACATTTACCTCCAGCTCCTGAGGAAATATCTTTGCTTGCATGTTTAAAGTCTGAATGTCATCTGCTAACAAAACTTGGGTCACCCTTATTTAATTTTCTGATGGGAGTCTTGACCTCATAGATTGCTAAGTCTCTCTTCTGTGTGTGCTCTCTTTCTTGTAAACTATGGCTTCCTCAAGGACAGGAATAACATTTTATTCCTATGAACACACAGGGACTGGCAGACTAAATGATGTTTACTGATGATTTACTATAGCTTATAAACCATTCTGGTCTAAAATTCAACAGAATAATGGTGATTACATCATCTCAGTGATTAAAATCCATATCTTCTATTCCAAAGAGAATATTGAAAAATGTTCCTCTACTTTCCCTGGGAAAAAGAAAAAGAGGTACAAAGACATAGGGACAAAAGTTGGAAAGTATTACAGTACACAAAATAGCACTCATACATCATTACTAAAATCATACAGTTGTGTGAAACAAGTACAAAAGTGCCAAAATATAAAGTGACTTTTTCCAGAGTCAATCTCATTTTTAGCACCCTAAAGTATACACTACCTACCTACATACGCACATAAAGAATTCATTCTGGTCTATAATGTAATATACTCATCCACAAAAGTATTACATCAGGTGTTCTTCTACTGGACTTAAGGCAGAGAAGATAATGCCAAGCACTTGGACCAAGACTTAGAGTCAGAATCTGGGTTAGATGCAGATAAGGATAAAGAACCTTATCTTTTAAGAGCCCATTAGATGTGTGGGAAGCAGAAGAATGACCCCTTCAATTATATCCATGTCTTCATACTGGGGTCGGTGAATATATTGTCTTACATGGCAAAAGAGATTTAGAAAATGTGATTAAATTAAGGATCTTGAGCTGGGGAGATAATCCTGGATTATCCAGGCGAGTCCAATGTAATCACAAGTGTGCTTATAAGTGAAAGAGGGAAGCAAGAGTTTAAGAGTCAGAGAAGGAGATATGGTGAGGGAAACAAAGTCAGAGTGATGAGCATGAGAAAGACTTGATTGGCCATCGTTGGCTTTGAAGATGGAAGAGCCACCATTGAAGGAATGCAGGCAGCCTCTAGAAGTAGGAAAAGGCAAAAGGAAGAGTTCTCTCCCAGAGTTTCTAAAAGGAACACAGCCCTGACGAGACCTTGATTTTAGCCCCAAGAGACCCATTCTATACTTCTCACCTCCAGAAATGTAAATAATAAAATTATATTGTTTTAAGTCACTAAATTTGTGGTCATTTGTTACAGCAACAGTAAGAACCTAATACAAGGTCATTAAGCCCTCAAAACTCTCACCCAAACACTTGATAATCACACCATAATAAAAATGCTGAAAGAATTAGTGCACAAGTTATACCTAGAGGAAACCAATGTGCAAGGAAGGAAGGGAGAAAGGAAGGAAGGGAGGGAGGGAAGGAAGGAAAGAAGTAAATCTAATTTAGCAAGTTCACAAAAACACTAGGGTTGCTCAAAATTCAAAGCCTATGGCATTTTGAAGAAATGGGTTACTGAAAGGAGAAATGTTAGGAAGCCCAGTAAGTAATTAAAAATTGTAAAACTGAAAAAAAAGTTTTAAAAAAATTTGTGGGATCTAAAAATTGAACTTATTTACAAAACAGACTCACAGACTTCGAAAACAAAGTTATGGTTACCAAAGGGGAAAGGTTGAGGGGAGGGATAAATTAGGAGTTTGGGATTAACACATACACACTGCTATAAATAAAATAGATAATCAACAAGGACCTATTGTATAGCACAGGGTACTCTACTCAATAGTCTGTAATAACCTATAGGGGAAAAGAATCTGAAAAAGAATGGATATATGTATATGTATAATTGAATCACTTTGCTATACACCTGAAACTAATACAACATTGTAAATCAAGTATACTCCAATATAAAATAAAACAAATTAAAATTTTAAAATTTAACAGGAATGACATGAAAAAGGGGTACAGATAAACGGCATTGCTCAATAGATCTAAGCATTGCAATAGTGGACTGAGATCTCTTTGGGGACATGCCTCAAGTTTTATTCATTTTTCTATACTCTTACCCTACCATAGTACCTATCACCGGCACTTAATAAGTGCCAGTGGCACTTATAAAGTGAAGCTGGCTCTTAATAAGTATTTGCTTCATAAATAAATATAGGCTCTAGAGAAGTAGGATCTAGAGAGAAAGAGAGAGAGCAATACAAAATAAAAAGTCATCCATTCAACATATTTGTTCAGTGCCAATTTTGTGCCATGTGAAAGAGTAATAAGAAAAATACAGTCCCTGCTGACATAGAGCTTCAAAAATTCCTCTGCCTACTAATACCCTCCAACCTTTAAGCATCTGTGACATCAGTTTCCCAGGGAGATTCAGCTTTAATTTCATAAATTACTATTTCATTTTGTCAGGTTTTTATATTCTCAAGAATCTGAATTATTTGAAGCCAGGATTTACTTACTTCCCAGCTTGTGCCAATGGAGCCAAGTTATTTTAAAGAACATTTTTTCATACTCTATTTAAAAGAAAAAAAATGGATCAAGCTCCACAGTCTACCAAGTCCTCAAGGGAATCCTCTGCCTTTAGCTCTAGAGTTTCCATCACCCCCAAGGGGTTGAAACAAGTTGAGAAAACCCAGGCAATACAGTGAGAATGGATGCTCCAAGCACAAAGAAAATGGAAAGTATTTTAAATGAATGTAATAAAAGTGATTGAATTTTATTGAACATCATGGATGGGAATGACTGAATTTAGAGAACATATTCTCACATGCCCTCAGTGTAGCGGGTTTGCTACATTCACAGGATACCCCAGTGCAATGGAGAGTGCTACAGAGTGTACATGCTTAATAAATGAATGAATGCCTGATGGTAGGGGCTGAAGCCAAATTCTTCTTCCCAGAGACAAACCTGTCTTCTGGTTTAATAAATAATATATCCACTGGGAGCCCTAGAGAATAGGAGCGCTCTAATCCATTTCCGGTTTGAATGCTGATGGAGAAGACTAGCAGAGCTAAGCATTTGGTTAACAGTTTAGTCATTTCTTCTTTAGTTTACCAACCTGGGCCCTGGCAACGCTCACTCAAAGCCAACTCCAACTCAGAGCCGGGAAGGTCAGGCCTTCAGGCCTGTGGCAATTTTAAGCAAGGAGATGAGCGGAAAGTTGCAGTGTTGTACGAATTTCAAGAGAAGTAAATGGGGAGCTGCTTCTTGAGTCTCGTGACTTTGGCTAGACTAAACTTTTTTAACAGCACTTTCTTTTTTTTAATTAGAAGTTGGTTTGCGTGCCAGCCCAGAGAAGTTTTATGAAGTGGACAAAATATGTTTGATCCTCTTAAGCCTCGCCTTGGTTTCGCTGTCCTCTCACCTTGCTCAGCTGAGAGAGGCTCTCCCTGCACTGGCTTCCAGTATCAAATCTGGCTGCTAAGGGCCTTCCCTCATTGGGAGTACTGGCTCCATTAATTCCCAGCTGACTACAAAATATTTTGCTCCCCAGCTCCATCCCCAACTGTGCTGTTAGCAGCCTAAGGTATTCCTCCTAAGAAATCCTACCCTTTAACATGGGGTGTATGGAAACATTTCCTTGGCCTCAAGAAATGCAGCTTAGCACACATGATATTCATCAAAAAGGCTTCTCATCCAGCCAAAGTCTTATTGTAAGTTTGATAATGGCCACCCCTCAGGAAGTCCTGTCCATGTGAATATAACACTCCAGGAGTTAGACAAATAGCATCACAGCATGCAGAGATCAAACCCTGCACTAAAAGGTTCAATTGGCTGGCAAATGAACAAGATGAGAGAGGAAGAGAGTGAACCTTATTACTATGTCACATGCAGCTCTAGTGTGTTCCTGTGTATCAGGTTCAATTTTGGAATATCCAACAAACATCCCAAAGGTGGGTCATGCTTCTGTAAAATTATTTTCCTTCTTACAACGATGTTCTTTTGTCCTTGGAAAGTAATCTAATAGAATTTAACTGTATTATGAATGTGGTGCTCCAAGGACAATGGTGCTTCAAGGGCAAAGGACCACGACAAAGAACAGCTCGGCCAAGGGTGTATTTTTAGTTTCCTTTAGAGGCTTTAGTATATATCTATACCGGAACCATCAAATTCGTAAATAGATTACATACAGTTTGCGTGCGTGTGTGTGTGTGTGTGTGTGTGTGTGTGTGCATATGTGTGTGTGTGTGTATGTGTTTAGGAAGTGATACTGTTTCAAAAAGATATAAACTGTATAAATTCTGCTGCTACACATAATGTTATGCGGATCTAAGATATACCAGTTAATAGAAAATTCACTTTGGAAAATAATTTCTGTAGAATACACAATACCATCTTCCTTACAGCTGTTAGGGTAGCAAGAGCACAAGTGGCCTGAAGTTGATTCTCCAAGCCCTGGGAAAAGGTTCATTACTGCAATAGGGTTGTTTAGGTGGGTGGTTTGTCAATATGTCTAAAGTGGTGTATATAGTAATCATTTTTATGACCACAAGCACTAGAGAGGCTATTATAAAATTACAGCTGGGGAAAGATAAAAACACAGACTCTAATCATTGTGGTTGTTGCCTGTCATTTTCGATCTATTCTTTTGTTGGTTGCCACTAGCAACAAGAAAATCAAGCTGAAGAAATTTTAATCAAATAAAATACTGCTCTTTACCTCCCTGATCATATACTATGTTGCCCTGAAAAGTAGGCAAGTTCAGTAGAAATCAATAATCTGAGATACGAATTTTTTGGAGGGAACTTTAAAAAAACTCTTAAAAACAGCAAGCATCAATCATAAAGATTCGGTTCTTGGAGCCATAGAAAATAACCTCCACTGAGCCCATGAGCATCTTTCTACTCTGCAGCATGTGGAACAATGAGATTTCTTCTCTAGTCCCCATAAACAGAGGCAGAGAGCACCTTAAATAACCAGTATCTGACCCAGAAATTGATCTGAGCTCTAGCATTGCTGATTGTAATCCTAAGGGCTTTGATCTTTAAAATAGAAAGTGCCTTAAAAAAAAGCAATAAAAAATCTTAATAGCACAAAAATAATATAGCTGAAGCTACTCTTAATTGAGCATTTATTATGCCAAGCACAATGCTAGATGTTTACAGATCCTAACTCATCTAATTTTCATGTGTCTGCAGATGCAGTCTTCTTTTTCTTTTAATACATGGGGAAACAGAAACTCAACGAGGTTAAATAATTTGCTTAAAGTCGCTTGTGGTGAAGGAGTGACAAAGCAGAATAAGGATGGTTTTGTGCGACTTCAAAGGCCCTGCTCGTTCCACTCTGCCATACTTGCTCTCTGAAAATGCAGAAAGCTACGATTTCTTAGCAGTACAGGTATATAATGTGGGTCAAGGAGGTAAGAAAACAGAGGACCCCCTGTGTTCCAGGCACTTTCCATACATTACCTCCTCGAAAGCACACTGCAACGTTGTGAAGTAAGAATACTGACATTCAAACCCGTTAAGGGACATAATCAAGGTTACAGAAATACTAGGTGGCACAGCTAGTACTTGAAATCAGGTTTGTCTAACTCAAACGCATGTTCTTTCTGCTTTACCTTCCCACCTCCTACAAAGTGAAGTCTTTAGATAATGTTGGTATTTATGGATTGAATAAATACCATCTTAGATTAGAATGTTTAATTGAATACAGTTATTTTCAGAGGATAATATGTGACCTATGGTGTGGCCAAATCTGTATACATCACAAATTGCTCTATGACAAAGTTCTCCTCTATTTTCTAGTTTTCATTAGAGGCCACACCTGTCATTTAAACTATGCATATTTTCTTATTCTACTTTCATGGAGAAAAAAAAGAAAGAAAGGAAAGGCACAATGGAGCAAAAGAATGTTATGGTCAAATAGCATAAGAATAAAATGCTATTGCTTATGCATAACCTATTGAAACTTTTATTGCTTTATGAATGTCATTTAAGAAACAAAAGTAAACAAAAAATCCAAATTCAAATGGAAATTAACAGCAAAAATTTATCGATTGAATGACCATTTCCTATAAACTAAATTGGAACTTACATTCTTACAAATGCACATAGCATTTGCAAATTTCAACAATCTGTGAAACTGAAGCAAGAACAGGTGGCTCTCTCTTCCAGAGGTTGTTCTCCTGGAGACCCAGCCCTACAGGCACTGTGTCTTGAATGAAATCTCCATAGGTTTGTATATTGCTTCCAAAAAGCAAAGGCAATGGTGTGAGAAATAAAGATGTTCTTGTCAACTGTGCTGAATGGCAGAAACTGGAAGCACAGGAAAGTGGCAGGTACTGCCTTCATTTTGAACATAAGATGATGCTAATATTTTAAATTTCAAAATACTGTTAAAAATAACACCTGCTGGGGCTTCCCTGGTGGCACAGTGGTTGAGAGTCCGCCTGCTGATGCAGGGGACACGGGTTCGTGCCCCAGTCCGGGAAGATCCCACATGCCACAGGGCGGCTGGGCCCGTGAGCCATGGCTGCTGACCCTGTGTGTCCGGAGCCTGTGCTCCGCAACGGGAGAGGCCACGGCAGTGAGAGGCCCGCGCACCGCAAAAAAACAAAAAAACAAACAAAGAAAACAAAAACCTGCTTCCCAACACAATTTGTACTCAGGCAAAACGACAGTGTCAGCAAGACCCCTCACATGACCGGGTGATTCTACAAAGACTTGATAACACTGTGGGGCAATCTCCCCTCTCAGACCCCTCATCCTCACAGTTGGCATCCCCAGACCACTTAGCTTCTTTCCCTCTGAACTTTGGTTTTGTTAAATTTCTATACTGTTTTTCTTTTTCAATTTCATTGATTTCTGCTCTTACCTTTGCTATTTCTTTCGTTCTAGGTATTTACACTTTACATTGCTTTGCTTTCCATTTCCAACCTTCTTAAGATGGAACTTTAGATCATTGATTTTAGACCTTTCTTCTTCCCTAAAATAAACATTTAAAAACTTAAATTTCTCAACACTCTATGACATAAATCACAGCAAGATCCTTTTTGACCCACCTCCTAGAGAAATGGAAATAAAAACAAAAATAAACAAATGGGACCTAATGAAACTTCAAAGCTTTTGCACAGCAAAGGAAACCATAAACAAGACAAAAAGACAACCCTCAGAATGGGAGAAAATATTTGCAAATGAAGCAACTGACAAAGGATTAATCTCCAAAATATGCAAGCAGCTCATGCAGCTCAATATCAAAAAAACAAACAATCCAATCCAAAAATGGGCAGAAGACCTAAAGAGAAATTTCTCCAAAGAAGATATACAGATTTCCAACAAACACATGAAAGGATGCTCAACATCACTAATCATTAGAGAAATGCAAATCAAAACTACAATGAGTTATCACCTCACACCGGTCAGAATGGTCATCATCAAAAAATCTACAAACAATAAATGCTGGAGAGGGTGTGGAGAAAAGGGAACACTCTTGCACTGTTGGTGGTAATGTAAATTGATACAGCCACTATGGAGAACAGTATGGAGGTTCCTTAAAAAACTAAAAATAGCACTACCATATGACCCAGCAATCCCACTACTGAGCATATACCCTGTGAAAACCATAATTCAAAAAGAAACATGTACCACAATGTTCATTGCAGCACTATTTACAATAATCAGGACATGGAAGCAACCTAAGTGTCCATCAACAGATGAATGGATAAAGAAGATGTGGCACATATATACAATGGGATATTACTCAGCCATAAAAAGAAATGAAATTGAGTTATTTGTAGTGAGGTGGATGGACCTAGAGTCTGTCATACAAAGTGAAGTAAGTCAGGAAGAGAAAAACAAATACTGTATGCTAATACATATATATAGAATTTTTAAAAAATGGTTCTGATGAACGTAGGGGCAGGGCAGGAATAAAGATGCAGATACAGAGAATGGACTTGAGGACACGGCGGGGGGCAGCTGGGACGAAGTGAGAGAGTGGCATGGACATGTATACACTACCAAATGTAAAATAGATAACGAGTGGGAAGCAGCTGCATAGCACAGGGAGATCAGCTCGGTGCTTTGTGACCACCTAGAGGGGTGGGATAGGGAGGGTGGGAGGGAGACACAAGAGGGAGGAGATATGGGGATATATGTATACATAGAGCTGATTCACTTTGTTATTCAGCAGAAACTAACATAGCATTGTAAAGCAATTATACTCCAATAAAGATGTAAAAAACCAACAAATGAACAAAAAAAATCCATTCCTACTCCATAACTAAAAGAAAAAACTCTAAATACTCTTCTGCACTCTACTTTTATGATGTTTCTTGAAGATCTTGCCATATTCATATTTACAGAGCTTTACTCATTTCACTTCACAGTATTTCTCTGTATGGATCTACTATAATTTATTAACCATCCAGTGTTAGTGGACTGTTAGTGATTACTGTTATTTTTTGTTATGATAAATAATGTGGCAATAAATATCCTCAAAGAAAATTTAAATTTCTCTGTTAAGTGCTGCCTTTGCGCATTCCACACATTTTGATACATTGCCATTTTGTTATCATTCAGTTTGAAATATTTCCTAATTTCTCTTATTACTTTTTTGGTCCGTAAGTTATTTAGAAGTCCAAAATACCAAAAATTTGGGATTTTCCTTGACATGTCATTATTGATTCTTAAGTTAATTGTCGTGGGTCGAAATCATACTCTTTTTGTGAAAATTAATAAACAGAAACCTCAATTAAAATACAGTCGTGAGGCCAGAAGGGGGAGCCCTCACACCCTATGATGACAGCAAACCCCAACAGGAAGAAGGAAGGATTACTCTTCTTACCTGGCAGGAGCTCAGCCAATGAGAGACTGTCACAATTTAGCCAGTGAAAAGCCACTATGCTTTGAACTCTCAGTTCCTCCAACGGACTCTTTGTTTACTGTAGCCCTCTCATAACTTCCTTTTCCCCTCTATAAAAGATGTCTCCTTCCCTTGCTGTTTGGGGAATTGCACCACGGCTCACCATGATTGCAGACCCTGAAGTGACATTCTTTATCGATCCCAAGGAAACCCATTTTTGCTGTAGAAATAACTGGCAGTCTATTTGTTTTAGGTCAACAATTTTAATCCTTTCAAATTTATTGAGGCTCATTTCATTGCCTAGCATAGTGTAAATATCATAAACATTTTTAAAGACTAGGTATTTTGCAGGTGTTGGGTGTAGCGTCCTATAAATATCTGTTAGATTATGATGGTTGATAATGTTGCTCATTTTATCTATGTCCCTACTGATTCCTTTGTCTAGTCTATGAATTAATGAGAGAGGAATATTTAAAACTCAAAATATGATGGGAATTGTCAATTTCTCCCATTAATTCTGTTAATTTTGCTTCATGTATTTGGAGACACAGTTATTAACCATTGTATAATAAAAAAGAAATATTTGGTTTTTGTCCCTGGTTCCTAGCTCAGAGCTCCTAGAACCCCTGGAATTTACTGTCTTTTGTATGCTAATGAGATAACTCATGGGAGGGCCCTACATAGTTTTAGGATGGGGGTGCGCCACCAGAAAAACCAAATGATTAGAGGAATTAGGCCTCAGGGAGAGGAGACAACTGGAGATTTGAGTTCAGTCATCAATAAACCAGCGATTTAATGAATGGTATCTACATAATAAAACTTTCATTAAAAAAAAACAACAACTAAAAGACCAGGTTTGGGGAGCTCCTGGGCTGGTGAACACACAAATGTGCTCAGAGGATGATGTACTCAGAATGAACAGGGATGCCCTGCACCCCTTCCCCCTATACCTTGCCCTATACATGTCTTCCATTTGCCTGTTCTGAGTTGTAGTCTTTATAATAAAGCAGTAACTGTAAGTGAAGTGCTTTCCTGAGTTCTGTGATTCATTTTAGCAAATTATTGATTCTGAGGGAGGGTCATGAGAACCTTTAAATTTGTGATCAGTCTGGCAGAAGTATAAGTCTCCTGGGAACTCCATTTGTGGCTGGTATCTAAAGTGGGGGCAGTCTTCTAGGATTCAGCCCTTAACTTGTATGGTTTGGACCAAGTCTGAGTAGTTAGCATCAGAACTGAATCGATTGAACTGAACTGTAGGTCACATAGTTGGTGTCCGAGAATAAGAGAATAAGTTGGTTTCAAGAGAAAAAACACATAGGCATATAAACATTTATGACTGTTATGGTTTCCTGATGAATTGATCCCTTTATCATTATGAAATATTCCCATGTGTCTCTAATAAAACTCTTCATCTTGAAGGATGTTTATCTGACATTTGTATAGTATATATTTTTGTATCTTTACATTTAGTATATATTTTTGTATCTTGTAAAATGCAAATCATAACTACAATGAGATACCACCTCACACTGGTTGGAATGACCATCATTAAAAAGTCTACAAATAACAAATGCTAGAGAGGGTGTGAAGAAAACTGTTGGTGGCAATATAAGCTGGTGCAGCCACTATGGAAAACAGTATGGAGGTTCTTCAAAAAACTAAAAAGACAGTTGCCATATGATCCAGCAATCCCACTCCTGGGCATATATCCAGACAAAACTATAATTCAAAAAGATACATGCACCCCTATGTTCATAGCAGCACTATTCACAATAGCCAACACATGTAAACAACCTAAATATCCAATGACAGATGAATGGATAAAGAAGATGTGGTACATATATACAATGGAATACTACTCAGCCATATAAAAAGAATGAAATAATGCCATTTGCAGCAACATGAATGGACCTAGAGATTATCAGATTAAGTGAAGTAAGTCAGAAAGAGAAAGACAAATATATGATATCATTTACAGGTGGAATCTACGATCTGATACAAATGAACTTAACCATGAAACAGAAACAGGCTCACAGACATAGAAAACAGACTTGTGGCTGCCAAGGCGGAGGGACGGAGTGGGAGTTTGGATTTAGCAGATGCAAACTAGTATATACAGAATGGATAAACAACAAGGTCCTACTATATAGCACAGGGAACTATATTCAATACCCTGTGATAAACCGTAATGGAAACAAATATTTATATATATAAAAGAATTTATATATATATATAAAAGAATGTTTGTATATGTACAACTGAATCATTTTGGTGTACAGCAGAAATTAATGCTGTATTGTAAATCAACTATATTTCAATATAAATAAATAAATGAATAGTATCTCTTGTAGACAAGATGTAATTTTTTTTTTTTTCTTTTTTTGGTATGCGGGCCTCTCACTGTTGTGGCCTCTCCCACTGCGGAGCACTGGCTCCGGACGCACAGGCTCAGCAGCCATGGCTCACGGGCCCAGCCGCTCCGTGGCACGTGGGATCCTCCCGGATCGGGGCATGATCCCGCGTCCCCTGCATCGGCAGGCGGACTCCCAACCACTGCGCCACCAGGGAAGCCCAAGGTGTAATTTTTAAAAATTCACTTTGACCTTCTCTGTTTCCAACATTGTCTAGTAGAACTTTCTGGAAATGCTCTACCTCTGTAGTATATAATATGGTAGCCACTATCCACGTGTAGCTATTGAGCACTTAAGATCTGGCTAATACACTGAGAAATTGAATTTTTAATTATATTTAATTTAATTTAATTAATTTAAAATTAAATAGCCACATATGGCAGTGGCAGCCATATTAAACAGCACACGTTTAGTTCAGTAACATTTAAAGTAATTGCTGATAAGGCTGGACGTAGGTCTACATTTTGTTTATTTTCTGTTTTTTGTCCCTCTTGGATGATTTCTATTGATCTATTTCCAAGCTGCCTGACACTTTACTTTGACATATGAGCTTTAACTCATCTGCACACGCCTTCCTTCTCCTCCATCATCTGGAAGCACACACTCACTGTTCAATACTCAGTTAAGCGCTTTTTAACCCTTTGAAGAATTTCCTGAATTCCATAAGTGGGACCATTACCCTCCTTGTTGCCCCTACTATATTGCACATATTTCTCTCTCCTGGTACCTTTAATCTTATTGTTAGCTCTGTTAGCTCTGTCTCTTCCTTATAAGCAGTCTATGTCTTATTCATCTTCAATCTGTCCTCCTAACACTGTGATCTGTTCTCTCTGTATTGATTCTTCTTTCTTTTACATCATTTTTCAAATCTCATGATAAGGTCCACTAGAAGTAAAACTATTCCCTACAATAGAATTTTTATCCGCCATGGACTGGACAGATATGAATAATGCTGTCCTCAGATTCATCTGACTGAAAACATTATGAAAGAATTGCATCTCAGAAAAACCCCTAACAACAGCACATCCTTTGTCAAGAGGGGGCCTTGTTGCTATTAGACTGAATTGAAATCCATATCAATGGAAATAATTTAATCAGCTAAAGGGATTCTGGATTCTAGCAAAGAAGATAATGTAGATTTCCCTCAGAGATTGTGAAACTGGCAGCAAAATATTTAGTATTCACTAAGGAGACAAAACCACCTTCTGATTATCGCTCCCTGTAATTGGAAGGACAAATTTCCCAGACCTTTTGGCATATTCTCTGAACATACAGCAGGTGTAGTAGAAAGAACAAAGGTTCTAGAGTAAAACAAACCTGGTTTTGAATCCCAGGTCTTCTGTTTACTAGTTGTGCAGCCTTTGAGATGTTCTTTAATCTCTCTGAGCCTCTGATTTATCTATAAAATATGAAAAATGATACTTAATTTCTGCCATTGTTATAAGTACTTAAAATTGTATATTTAAAGTCCCTGGAAAATAAAGTTTGCATTGAACAAATAGAAATCTTTAATGTTATTATCTTTATGAGCTTTATCATTATTATTTTTATTTATAGTATATATGTAGTCAAGTTCATTGGAAACAATTTAAGGCATATTACCGCTAATTTGGTAGCTACTCTTGGCAATATATTTTATTTTGCACAAATTCAAAAGTCTCCAAAATTTTATTTTATTTTAGCTATTCCTAGGACTTATAATTCAACCTCTGAGAAGGAAATTTCAGACCCAAAGAGATTCTCCAGGATCATATGTCAACTGCAGAAAAAGCTGTCACTTACTAATAACTAAGTGCCAGGTACTGTGCTAAGTGCTTTACCTGTATTATCTAACTTAGTCCTACAAGAATCATTTAAGGTAGTGGCCATTGCAAAGGAAGAAAACAAAGCCTTTTAGAGGTTAAACACTTTGCCCAAGCTCATTCAGTAAGATTCAAGATGGGATTCAAAGCCATGTCTCTAAAATTCTTGCTCTTTACCACTCAAAACTGCGTTCCAGCTGATCCAAACCCTCTGTTTTCCAGGCCTGCTGGCTCACTTAGAGGCCATTCTAGGGTGTGCACTTTCTTAATGGTAAAGCCAATGGTAAAACCATCATGAACCAGAAAAGAAAGTGCTTTGACATCAGGAAACCACATCATTTTAAATGTGCTACAAATGAATGTTTCTATTAAAGCAGGGGGTAACCAATATTGGTAGGCAGTAGCAATCCTAACACCAGGATTAGCTTTTCTTCCAAGCACTTATCTATGTTTTTCCCTAATGCTCACAAGGGTTCTCCTGACAAGAGTTGGCTCTGCTCTGCTTACCAATGGGGAAAGCAGAGCCTACTTCTATCCAGACACCACCCACACAACAGTGAATCACCCTCAGAGGTGGTGAAGTTCTCTTCATCATTATCAAGATTTTTCCCACTTTGTTGCTTCAGCTTAATGAATGAGAAACTTAAAGGAGAAAATGATGATTAAGAGGACAACAATTGATACTAAGATCCATCCACAGAGATCACATTTCTAAATGTATTTGGGGACAGGAAATCAATATTCTAACCTGAAGACTTGCAAACTGAATTGAAACATTCTCTTCCTCTCACAATGTCTAAAACTGAAGAATGATTCTGTAGTCCTTATTAAAGGTAAATACAAATATCCCTCTTAAAAGGCATGCTATAGCAGAGCTATAATCAAGGCCAAAAGGGCTTTAATTGGCCTTTCCTTTGGTCAAGAAAGGAATGTTGGTTGTAATTCCTTAATTTTCGGAGTGTGCGTATGTCTAAGTGAGATGAAATGGAGTTTTAAGACTTTGGCTTTAATAAATTCCTCTTGAGGAACTATCACTATGATGATCACTTGCAATTAACTGGAGCTGTTTAGAGAGCCACTAATTCCAGGAGAATTCCTGTGTTTCTTGCTATGACTCAGGTTGCCCCTAAATCCTACCTAGCACAGAAAAGCTGTGTGTATGTGTCTGGAAGAGAAAAAGAATGATTTTAAGTTTTTTAGACTCTGGCTTTAGCTAATTTTTCTTTTTTCTAGTGGCTCATCTAACACAAAATAGGAAGAATGCACAAGAAAAGCAGAAAATTCATTGAATGTTCCATTACTAAAATATCCAGGTTCAGGGCTCAATGTTTTTGGTTTTCAAAATCTCAAAATATCTTATTAAAATTATTTATAGATTACAATATTAGAAGGGAAGGAACTAATCTACCTAATGCACTTTCCTTGAAAAATAATGACGTGGATGTTTAATAAGGTATAAATCAATAGAATGTAATCATTTTACATCTTTTCAAACTAGGCAGACTAGTCCTTTCTCAATTAAGAAATACAAAAGGACGCTTGCCCTTCCCCCCAAAATAAATCAAAGAGAAGATGAGATAAACTAGAGCATCCCATACAGTTGTATATTTTGTGCACTGCTTAAACACACATGACCAAGGCAGGGGCAAATGAGTTTGGAAATCTAAGCTCTGTTTGCCTAGCTGGACTCCATGGCTCTCCAGGGGAGGTTCTCTGTTGGGGGGGATGGGGGGGTGGCAAGTCAGAAAGAACACAGCTACCCAGTGGATGCCTTTTTCTAATTTACCCAGCCACAGGGAGCACTCTTTCTAAGTTGTAAAAGGCCCTGTAGAGCCTGGTTGTCATCTGGTGGAAAGACCACATTCTTCATGATACGCATTTTCTTTGTTTAACTCTAAAATTGCTAGTGCTCAATTTCGTATGTAGTTCATTCATTCAACAGTCCCTTAGCTGTTTCAGACACTGATATACCCAGGAACAAACCATAGCACCTGACCACAAAGAACTTTTAGTCTAGGTACATGGAGACAAGTACCCAAAGATTACAATGCATAGTTACTTTTAGGCTTTTGTGGGATTATGTTCCTAAAATTACCATGACTATCAAAACTGAAGCTGGCAAAATAACATGTGGCAGAAAACAGGGAATATGGAAGGGAATAGCTCATTTCCACAGCAAACCAGATTCCCCCATGTTAAAAACCTTGCTTCAACAGCAAACATTTCTCTTGACTAATTTTCTCCAATTATTCAGAAAAAATTACTGCATCCTTGTGATCTGGGAAACTATAGAATTTCCTACCAGTTCACAATCTGTGGACTCTCTAGGTCCAATACAAACTCCATCCTTTATTAGTGTATGAACTGGGCATGTTCTGTGCCTCAGTTCCTCACTTGTTACGTATAGATTACAATAATATAGAATTGTTAAGAAGATTAAATGAGATAAATCATATAAAGTGACTGGATTCTATACTTTATGCATTTATTTTAAAGTTTATAAATCTAAAGTTGCTGGCAAGTTTGAATTTAATGGGTGGTATTTTGTTTTGATTTGGGGAGGGATTTTTTTTTTAATTTTTATTCTATATTGGAGTACAGTTGATTAACAATGTTGTGATAGTTTCAGATGTACAGCAAAGTGATTCAGTTATACATATACATGTATCTATTCTTTTTCAAATTATTTTCCCATTTAGGTTGTTACATAATATTGAGCAGAGTTCCCTGTGTTATACAATAGGCCCTTCCTTGTTGGTTATCCATTTTAAATATAGCAGTGTGTACATGTCAATCCCGAACTCCCTAACTATCCCTTCCCCTCACCCTTTTCCCTGGTAGTCTGTTTCTGTTTTGTAAATAATTTCATTTGTATCATTTCTTTTTAGATCCCGCATATAAGAAATACCATATGATATTTCTCTTTCTCTGTCTGACTTACTTCACTCAGTATGGCAATCTCTAGTTCCATCCATGTTGATGCAAATGGCATTATTTCATTCTTTTTAATGGCTGAGTAATATTCCATTGTATATATGTACCATATCTTCTTTATACATTCCTCTGTCTATAGACATTTAGGTTGCTCCTATGTCTTGGTTACTGTAAACAGTGCTGCAATGAACATTGAGGTTCATGTATACTTTTGGACCATGTTTTTCTCCGGATATGTGCCCAGGAGTGGGATTGCAGGATCACATGGTAGCTCTATTTTTAGTTTTTTAAGGAACCTCCATACTGTTCTCCATAGCGGCTATACCAATTTACATTCCCACCAACAGTGTAGGAGGGTTCCCTTCTCTCCACACCCTCTCCAGCCTTTGTTGTTTGTGGATTTTTTGATGATAGCCATTTTGACTGGTGTGAGATGATATCTCATTGTAGTTTTGATTTGTATTTCTCTAATAATTAGCAATTTTGAATATCTTTTCATGTGCCTCTTGGCCATCTATTTGTCTCCTTTGGAGAAATTTAGGTCTTCTGCCCATGTTTTGATTGGGTTGTTTGTTTTGATGATATTAAGCCCCATGAGCTCTTTGTAAATTGTGGATGGGAGAGATTTTTAATATTTTCCTCTAGTTTTATATTTTTCCCATTTTCACAATTTTCAATAAAATTTTTATTTACCTCATGAGGCTTTCACAAGTATCTTGGTAGTTGAGGACTGATTTTCTGAATTGTAAGAGCAAAGAATAATAGTAAAAGTATTGGTTCTGAAGCCATACAGTTCTGAGTTCAAACTTGCCTCTGACACTCCTCAATTCGAATGCATCTGACATTAGGATCATCTTAGAATTACTGTGTGTATATAAGGCCGTATTTCTTTCTCTCCCTGAAAAGCTACTGTTAAACCAATAGTGTTTTGGCTTTTGTTTTGAGTTTTTGGTGTTTGGGGCTTTCTTGGCCTTGCTTTGTTTTGTTTTTACAACCTATAGTGCCTTAATTTTTAGGAAATAGTAATTTGTGTAATGGTAAGCAATCTGTTTAAACTCCTTAAGTCACTGTTTCTTCATCTGTAAACCTATTTTACTCATGAACCTGTTCCTTAAAGTCAGTATGAGAAATAAATGAAATAATGCATATAGGGTGCCTGGCATTGTGCCTGGCATGTACTGAATGATTTATACATGTTAGCCATTAATAATTTGTATCCACATTTTGCATTGAGAGGATGAAATATAAATAGATTCTCTTTCTCTGCAGTAAACCATAAAGTTGCTCCCAGAAGGGTCTACTGGAAGAGTCATTATCACTGACTTTTTTAAGGGAAACACATTAGACGATTAGAGATCTCAAATTTTGGCATTTATGTGTGAGTACGGGATTGCTGTATTGTCATGGCTATTTTGACAGGATGAGTAGAGTCCATAGAAATTCACAGATCAGCCCCCTGGAGATCACCTGTGGAAATCATTCTGGGGGAAGTGACTTCTAGGCTGAGACCTGAAGGATGAGCAGGAGTTAGCTGGGTAAGCACAGAGGAGAAAGAGATCTGCAGGTACAGGAGGTACCAAGTCCTGAAGGTGAGAAAGAGCAGGGTGTGTTAGACACTAATCAGTGCTATTCATAAAGCTTTACTGTATCTACAAAACATACTGTGTGTTTGACCATAAGTAATGAACACACTTCTTTCAAGATTTAGGGGATCATTCCTAAATCATAAACCCTCTCCTTTTGAGATAAAGAAACCAAAGTTTAGAGATGAATGACAGGAAAGAGGGGGAGATAGAAGGTAACTAACATGATGGGCACCCATTGTGTGTCAGACAAATGACATTATGCATATATGATAGATGAGGAGGCTGAGACATAAAGACGTTAATTAAGTCACTCAAAGCCATAGCTTTAACAAGAGCAGAGCCATACGTTTGTTTCCCTA
>NW_006793856.1:740428-750152 GCF_000442215.2 Lipotes vexillifer | reverse complement strand
CCCTACATCTGTGTCTCTATTTCTGCCCTGCAAACTGGTTCATCTGTACCATTTTTCGTATGGACACCAAGTGGGGAAAGTGACGGGGTGGTGGTGGTGGTGGTGTGATGCATTGGGAGATTGGGACTGACATGTATACACTGATGTGTATAAAACTGATGACTAATAAGAACCTGCTGTATAAAAAATAAATGAAATAAAATTCCAAAAAAACCCAACCAAACAAACAAGAGCAGAGCCAGAATTCAAACCCCAATCTACAGTCCCTCTAGAATCTAGGATCATTTTCACCACACTGCCTGGAACTTGTATGAGATCATCCACATGTGAAATTATCCTCACAATGGCATTGTAATTGTTTATTTGTGTATCTATTTCTGCACTAGTCTGTAAGCTTCTTGGGAATTGTTTTGTATTTGTAAGCACATTTCCTGGAAGATAGATGAATCCAACAAGCTGTCAGATGACTGGATGGATGGATGGATGGACGCATGGATGGATGGATGGATGGATAAATGAGCATTTGAGAGATTACTTGAATGGATTTTTCCAAGGGTCTATCCAATTACCTTTCAAGTGAATTGTGATATTCTCAAACATATTTCTAAATCTAATTAATCATATACATTTTAAAAAGTCAATAAGAAATCTACCATAATTTTAAATTTAACAAATATAAACTGAATGGTTCTGAATAAAGTAATAAGTGGCAGATTCATGAATAGAAGCCCTACATAGTGAGTTCCTTGCAGACACAGTCCATGACCAATTCGTCCCTTTGTCCCTATTATCTGGCCTCTGAGCATATTTGGCAAACATATATTGAAAGCCTAATCACTCAACAGTTCTGATTAGAGTCATGCATGACTGGCCTTTTAAGTAACAGAAACAGTCCAATTCTGAAAATAACATTTTCTGGTAGACAAATAATTCTAGACTGATCCTTAAAGGAAGAGGAGAGGTAATGTTTTACCACACAAAATATCTACATTTACTATCTTCATAATGAGATTCCAATGATGCTATCAGATGTAGATTATGGGCAGGAATGACATGAACATATCTAACCACTGGTACATATAAGTACAAACTAGTCAGAACAGACATCATGACCCCGCAGAAGGATGCCTCAATAGGTAAGAACAGACACCAGTATAAATTACCAGTCAAATGCATTGTGTAGGGCATAAATAACAGCCCTGCTCATAGGTCCTTGGAGGTGGGGAGTAGAGAGAGATCGAAGAGGAAAGAGGACCACAGAACAGGCTCTAATGTGAGGACTTGTTGTGAGGAATAGGATAGAGCACAGTTTGCTAACCTCATAACCCATATCAGTCTTGTAGCAAGGCACAAGTGTTACTAAAAAGGCTGAGCACTTGCATATTTGGTGCTGGATAACCCAAGTATTGACCTAGAGGTACTGACAAAGGATGGGATTCGTCCAGTGGTCTCTGGGGTTAAATAGAACCTGCAAGGTGGTTCAGCTGTGGGGAAAGGAGAAAACCACTCAGACTTCAAAATGAATATCATATGTGTTTGTAGGAGCAGGAACCTTTCCTCCTTCCTCCTTTTGTTTCTCTTGTTTGAATTAGATAGCATCGGTTGCTATTGCTTTTTGCAATCAAAGAATAACTGCTACATAAAATACTTCGCCTTATTTCTGACACAATATCCCTAGTAACTCTTTCTAAGCTCATTAGCTCTTTGAACAACCAACTGCTTACTCATTAGGTGTTTCTACAGATGTTCATGCAATTTGTGGTTTAGCTCTAAAATATTTTGATGCAAGATACTGGACAAGAACAACTTGAGTAAGATTTAGCAGTATAAGTAACAGGCTTTTCCCCCATGATTTTATATTGAAGCTATCATTGGTTACTGACTACTGCTAAGTTCCAACACTCTCTCTCCACAGCCCTTGGTTCATGTTACTTTTTCTCCTAGAAATGCCCTTCCTATCATCTTCACCTGTAGAGAACATATTTATCTTCAAAAGGCTGATTTAAATATCAGCTCTGTGAAGCCTTCCCTATTTCCCAAGATAGAACTAATCGCTCCACATCTGTGATTCCTGGCAACGTCACCTTGGTTGGAGCAGTGCCCTGGTGTGCCTCGAACTGCAGACACCTGGACTCCTCGAAGAATTCATCTGAGGTTACCCAGGGCTACAACAAATGTTAAAAGTTATATTTGACTCATTGGTATAAAGATGAATATATTAATATTGTATACTAAAACATTTTCTTTGACCTAAAAGTTCATTTTTCTTTCTGCCAGTTTCAAAAGAGAGTAAAACATTTTCATTGACCTTTAAAAGTAGAGTGGACCCTTGGCACCGTGCCCACTTTGCCTAATGAGTAAGCTGTCCCTGTGTGTCTGTGCTCTCATTTAAACATTTTTCTCACTTATATAATCCAAAGCCTAAAGGGGCTTCTCTGAAGGAAGATAGGTTTGGTCTCAGAATGTGGGGCTAGAACCAAACTTGAGGTAAGGGTAAAATGATTCAGTCTCAAGGGTGTTCTCTTAAAGGAGGCTTATATATTTTTCTAATTGAATGATTCAAGTATATAATAATTCTTTTAAAAAAGATTTTTAAACCCATGGACAATTTGCTAATTAAAAATTTTCTCCAGAGAAAATAAAAATTTAAGATAGAACCGGGGATACAACGGGCATTAGCAGTCATTTGTTTTGTTTGGGGACATACCAATTTAGAGCAATATTTGAATTAATCTGAAATAAAATAACTAGCCTTTGCATTATGCTTTATGACTTATAAAGCACTTTCACACATTTGATCTGCACAGTCAACCTAAAAGGTTGGTATCTTTTATTTTTCATTTGATAGGCAAGAAAAACAAGCCTCAGATGGATTAAGTGACTTACCCAAGGTCACACAGCTGGTAATGCAGAGTCTGGGACTCATGCCCAGTTTTTCTAATTCCAGAATCTCGTATTCTTTCCACTACATCATGCTGCCTGTAGAAAAAAAGCATCTATGTAACACAAGCTTAAAAATATGGATCTCCCACTTCTAAGTAGATTGATGTTCCTTTAGAAAGTGTAACGGCATTTCTGGAGACGTAATTGTGTTGTGGGTTTGGTTCTAAAACATTTTAACAAAAGATGATTGACAAAATTTAGTTTTGATGAAAGTCAAGATTAACTGAACAATATATTGAACTTACAGGAAATCTTATGGACAGTGAACTTTGGTCAAAATTATGATTAAATATGTCAGGAATGTATAGGTAAGTATATTTTTTATTTCAAATTCCACGTCTTTGTTCTTTGGGTTGTTAGATTTATTTTTTCTTCCTTTCTCTTCTCAGTCACTTAAGCCTCCCCTTGGAAATGGACTCCTTTCATACCCTCTTTTGGTAAACCTAAAACAGACTTGATTGTGAGAGTTATCTTTTATCAACTCCTTTGCTCCTGAAAGGGGTAATTTCTTCACAAAGGAAACAAATGGAAGGAAGGAAGGAAATGGCATTGAACAAGTCTGATCTTGAAAAAGGCAAAATTCTGCAAAGCATGAAGACTAACTCACACATTATCTGGAAAAAAAAGGGGGGGGTGTGTTAAAATTAGTCAGCAATTCACTCTTCACAAGAAAACTGGTTAAAACAAAGAATGAGATTTCAGAAGGACATGTTGACCCAATGCCATACAATACACAAATTGACTCTTTCAATTATAAATCCAGTAGTTTCACAGTTCTAGGAACTAATCTAGCTGAAAAGAAATTATATTAGGCCAAGTTTGCAAGGTCAGGCAGTGAATAATTGAATGATTGAATGTGAATATATCATTTTGATTACCCACAGAAGGATCAGGAAATAGTGATTAAGATTTTTCTGGAATGCATTTCTGAAGTTTAAAAATATTTTTGTGTTATTTTATTCAGAAATAAAAGTCCAATTGATTTCACAAATGTCTTGATTTTACATGTCTTACTACTTGTTATTCTCTCCATTTGCAGTAATGAATACAAATAATTATACTGTACGTTTTTAAAACACACAACCTAATTTCATCTTACATTCTACATTCGTCAACTTTTTGGTCTCTGGGTCACAAAACAGAATGTATAATTAAGGTGCAGCCTCAGGAAGTTAGCACTGCACAAACTGCTTTATCTATAGCAGACATCTAACCAGAAAGCCAGCACCTCACCCAAATGTGCATTACAACCTGGCTCAACACAGCAATGAAGTACTTGAAGCAATGTCTGCACGGTGTGCGTTCCTGGTACTCAGGCAATTATTGCCATAGTAGTGAACGTCATTTGGAAACCTAAGAACAATATTTGCTCTCCCATATTTTACTGATTGCTACATGGAATTGTCCCCAGAATTTGAACAAACATTATTGGAACTAAGAGGAAACAGTTAATACAGGTGGAACACTTCACAGAGCAGATGGGCTTTGGGGTTACTTTCAATAACAATTTTATGGAAGGCTGCTGTGGGTCAGGCATGTGTCAAGCACTAGGCATACAGGATGAAAAAGACATAACCCCTAACCTTAAAGAGCTCAGAGGGACTATCTTTATCTTATCTCCAAAATATAGCACACTGATTGGCACATACTAGATGCTCAATAAATCTTGGGTGAATCCCTGGAAGGCCTGATTATTATTGCAAAAAGCCTGCTGCAATCACAGATAAATACACAACAGAAGCTCCAAGCCAGAGGGTTAGAGGGAATAAAAGGAGTCACGAATGAAATGAAAAGGATAATAATAGGTGTGGCTGGTATTAGACAACATGGAAGAGAAATGTCATGTGAAAAACAATTAATCTTAAAGTGAAAAATGTAAGTGAATTTTATCAGAAAGGAAAAGAGAAGCTAAACACTAGAAAACCAAAATATGTACAATAAAAAATTTATACTAGAAAACCAAAAGTTACTTTGAAACCAAAAAGAACTTGATTGATAAATATACAATTTTATGTCAACTTAAAGTATAAATTTTAAAACAAATTTTGGAGACTTTAATCATGACTTGCCATTTACAAAATCATTGTTTTAAACCTTCAATTTTTTTCAATCATTTGACTTCCTATGCTAAATAATAATAGATTGTTAACCATTATTTTTCCATAGTATTCCTTATTTTTTTAATTTGCTTTGAAATGTAGGAAAAGAATGTTGTACTATAGATTTGGTGATGGAAATGGTCAAAAATAAAATTAGTAAAGGGCAACTTTAGGAAAAACTAGCACTCACATAATTTACAGTTACCCCACAAAATTCTTAATTTTTTTTCAATTTTACTTTGAATAAAATTATTCAGAGCAATAACTGGTAATGATTTCCATAAGTCTAGTGAAGATAATTTTTTCATCTTCACAATGCACTTTTCATCCATGTAAATTAATGGCACTGGAATCAGAAATTTAAGGAAGTCATCAACTTGACTTGTTGAAATTTGCCAGGGTTCAGGGAGCAATTGGCAAATCAGACAAAGCAGTGAAGGCAAGAATTTGATATTTCAGATCTCAGTGCCATTTTGGCTATGGGAGGTTTTTGAATTGGAAAACATGATAAATCTTGAAAGAACAATTTCCACCTAGGCTTTATGAAGATAGGCACTGTTGACAAATTAATATATGATTCGGACAAAGATATCTTCATTCTTATGGCTAAAATGTGGCCAACTATTAAGGAGTTATCTGCTGCTAAGACAGTTCTTAGTCTTTGTGAGTCTTTGTTATGCCGACAGAGACTTTTTTAGTCTAAAAGACCAACAATGTTCAAAACATTTTCAAGTAAGTCCTGACTTCCCAATAAGATATATTTGTGCTTTCTTTATGCTGTAAAGTAATGCAGACATGACCCACTTTCTCCCAAAGACCTGCATAATACTAAATACATTTATTTAATTTAAAATTTTTTCATTAACCAAAATATTCTGAATTACAAAAGACAAATTTGACCTGCTCAGTGATATTGTTTAGTGATAAATGGTTTACACTTTATTTACTATTATATAATTTGGTCTTCCAACTGCTTAGCTTCTTAGACATTAGTTAGGTAAGACTTACAGTGTCTCAAGCATTTCACAGAATAATATATGAATTTTTCAGATTATTGAAATAAAATATATATTTGTTTTAAATCTATACCTACTCTTTTCTTATGAAAGCTAGTGACAAAATACATATGCCAGTAGCATAATATTGCAGCCAAATTGTTAAGAAAATCTGGCCTAGTTTGATTCTATTCAAGAACAAAATTTCATTTTCAAAAAATATAATGGCAATTATCAAAATTATTAAAACGTCCTATACACACATTAAAGCAGATTTACTCTACTTAAAAAAAAAAAAAAAGATCCAGACCTATCAATTCATTCTGAAAATAAAGGGATTAATTCCATTAGAAACAAAAAGAGCAATACCTGAAACAAGGACCCTTCCATTGGAAGCAAAGCAAGTTTTTTTCCATGGTACTGGGAAGAGAGTACAAGAAGATGCCAATGTTCTGAAGATAAGAAGGGAAGTCTACCCAAGAACAAATGACCTGCAGAATCATCCTCCCAATACACACTCAAAATAATGTTTGACCATGTCTGGACATCTCATGGCCCAGGCAAATTGACATATAAAATTAATCATCACAAATGACATCTTTAAAGTACTGAAAGAAAATTCTGTTTTTCAAGGAAAATGTTCCTTATAAGTTACCCAAAAATTCATTTTCAGACAAACAAAAACTGAAAGATTTAATTTCCAGTAAACCACACTAAAAGAAGTACTGAAGGAAGTTCTTCAGACACAAGAAAAATAATCCCAGATTAAAAGTATGAAAATTCAGGGAAGAATAAAAAGTCATAAAAAGGGGAAATTTGTTGATAAATCTAAGTTAATATTGAATAATTTAAAAATATTTTCTGGGGCCTAAATACATAACAGCATTTGCCAAAAAAAAAAAAAATTAGGCTCTAATATGTCAAGGATGCATGTTATAACCTCTAGAGTAACTATGAAAAGAATGAAAAAGAACATGCACACAGCTAATAGCTGAGGGAGAATAGAAAGCTGATTAATGAATGAAGAAAAGAGTGAATGAATTGTAATTTCTTGTCAACAAAAAAAAAAAAAAGAGAGAGGAAAAGGAAGCTACATCAGGGAGAAAATGAGAAAACAACACTAATGTAGTAAATTTAAGCTCAAATATGCCACTATTTGCATTAGAGTTAAATTGACTAAATATTCTAATTAAAGGACAGAGTGGATTTTTTAAAATAAGAGCTATAACTTAAGTATAAGGACATAAAAATATTGAAACTAAAAGAATGGGAAAGTTATCACAAACAAAACAATAAAAAAAAACTGTAATAGCTATGATAATTAGACAAATAGGCCTCAAGGCAAGAAGCATTCCTAGAGATAGAGTGCTCCTACTGTTAAAAGTGACGACTGACAAGAAATATATAAAAAAGCTAAATTTGTATGTATCAAATAACATAGCTTCAAAATATAGAAACAAAAATTTTCAGAACTAAAAGGAGAATAAAACAAATCCACAGAGTGTGATACTTAAACACAACTCTCTTAGTTACTAATAGAATAATTGTGGGAAAGTATTAATAGAGACAGAGGAGATTTGAACAACACAATAAATTTGACCTAATTGACATATTTAAAGCATTGGATTCAACAAATAAAAATATACATGTTTTTAATGTGCACATCGAACATGCAAAATTGACGCTATGCTGGGCCATATAGCAAACCACAGTAATGTTCTCTGACTACAGTGGAATTAAGCAAGAAATGAATAAAAAAATAAAAACTATTAAACCCTAAACTATTTATTATCTCTAAAACTTCTAAATAACTAGTGGGTCAAAGAAGAAATCACAGTAAGTATTAGATAATATTTTAAACTACATGATAATTAAAATGAAATGTATCAAAAATATGTGAAATGCATTAAAGCAATTATTAGAGGAAATTTTATAGCCTTAAATACATATTTAGAAAAAAAGACTAAAATCAATGATATCAATATCAAGAATTTAGAAAAATAACAAAAAATAAACAAATAAAAAGGGAAAATATTTTAAAGACAGAGGTTAATAAAAATTTTTTTTAAGTCAAACGTTTTTTGAAAAAACTGAAATTTGTGAACCTCTAGCACAGCTAATTAAGAAAATGAGAAAAAAGTCACAAATAATCACTACAGGAATGAAAATGGGGACATCAGTACAAATACTAGTCATTAATAAGATAATAAGAGGATATTACTAAGAACTTTTGTCAATGAATTTGAAAATTTACATGAAGTGGTCAAATCCTACAAAAACACAATATACCAAAACTGATTCAAGAAGAAATAGAATAGAGTCCTATATGTATTAAAGAAATTGAACCCAAAATTAAGAACCCTTCCAAGAAAACAAAAGACAAAAACACCTCCAGGTTCAAACAGCCTAACAAGTAAAGTTAAGAAAGAAATAGCACCAAGCTTATACAGACTATTCCAGGGAATCAATAAAAGGGGGAACAAGTAGCCAATCATCTATGAAGCCATCATAACTTTTATGCAAAAACCTGACAAGGACGCTGTAAGAAAGAAAATTACAGGTGAATCTCTCTCAGAAACACAGATGTAAAAGTTTAAACAAAGTATTATAAAATAGTAACCAATATATAAAAAGTATTATACATCATGACCAAGATGGTTTTTTTCCCTAGGAATTCAAAGGTGGTTTCACATTTGAAAACCAATAAATGTAATTTACTGTATTACTGACCAAAGAAGAAAAAGAATGTCATAGTAGATTCAGAAAAAAAGTTGATAATTTTCAGTACCCATTGGTGATTTAAATAAATAGTAATTTAAAAAAACTTAACAAGCCAAAAATAGAAGACATCTCTTTGTCTTGAATCTGGGCTTGTCTTTGTGACTTTCTTGACCAATAGAAGATGATAGAAGTGACATTCTGGAACTTCTAGGATTGATCATAAGAAGACTTGAAACTTCCACCCAAGCTTTTCTGAACACTGCCATCTATCTAAATTCAACTATCCTGAGACTACCATGCTGGAGAGGACATAGGTGGGTGCTGTGGTGAATTCTCCCAAATGAGCCCAGCCTTCCAGCCATCCCCACCAAGAAGATACATGTGAGAGAAGCCATCCACCAGCTGAATACCTCAAAGTTACCTCCTTCAATATCATATGAAAAAAAAGAATTTCTCAGGGCTATGTTCACTAAAAATATAGCAATTGATGAAAAGTCAAGTACATCTTGTATTTAAATAGGATGCGGTGACAAATGTTACCAATTATTTTCTGAGCAGCTATGGAAGATCTGAGTTGTCAGAAACTGCTACAATTACACAATTCATCTATTTCCTTCACTAGAACAGGAGTTGGCAAACATTTTGTGCAGTCTCAGTAAATATTTTAGACTTTGTGAGTCAAGAGGCCACAAAGGATATTATATATAAATTACATAAGTGAGAAAACAAACTTATAAAAATTTTTATTCAGAATTCAAAGTATGGGAATTCCCTGGTGGTCCAGCGGTTAGGACTGTGCTTCCACTGACGAGGGCCCAAGGTTCGGTCCCTGGTCGGGGGATCTAAGGTGCTGTGAGCCGTGTGGAGTGACCAAAAAAAAAAAAAATTATATATATATATATATGTAGTAACCAAGAGAGTATCACTTTAGGTCATGGCTAGAAAAAAAAACCACTGAAACTAGAC
>NW_006793856.1:715905-740402 GCF_000442215.2 Lipotes vexillifer | reverse complement strand
TATATAGATATATATAATATATATAATAATCAAAACAGAGTATAATTTTTTGTAATACAGGTCTTCTAATGAGATGAATGGAATTATTTTGGTATTGACTGCTGAGTTGGGGGTCAAAATTAGTGTGCCTGTCATCAAATAAATCGCAAATATTTGTCTATAGAAAACGTTCTTATCTCTCGCAGGCCGTACAAAAACAGGCAGCAGGCCAGATTTGGCTCACAGGCTGTATTTTGCCAACCCCTGCACTGCAGTATGAAAAAGCTGAATACTTTCCTTGAAGCTTCTCTGCAATTAGGTGAAAGCACAAGGTCATTTTGTTGCTGTTTTACATGCTCTTCTGTTGGCTTGGGGCAGAGCAGGGCAAATCCACGAACATTGGCTGGGTACTTTTATGTGATTACTGTGATATATGGGTAAGGCAACAAGAAAATTTGCCTTTCAGGCTTTTCTTTACTTTTTTTCACATTTCTCGACTTTCCTTAAGACCTCCTTCAGAAAGCCTCCCCACCTCTCTGGCATAGAGTCTTAGAATTGACTCTAACCCCTTAAAACAATAATTTGGGCCTTAAGACTCAGGTGAATCATTCTCCAACTATGATATCTCTAACCAAGTTTAGGTATCTTTACTGTAAAACAATTTTGTTTTCCAATCTCAATCATTTAAGTTGTGATTTAAATTGCTTTGAATTTAATTGAAATAGAGAACAGTTACTTCTATGCAAGTATCCTCTCATTAACTGCAGGATAGCCCTAGATATCCATTTCCATCTCTTCCTCTAAGTGTGTGACAATGTCTCCTTGACTACAGGAAGTGTGTTGCTAAGAAGCACATTGCTGTACTGGATCTAAGACAAAAACCAACACCACAGGGCTTCCCTGGTGGCACAGTTGTTGAGAGTCCACCTGCCAATGCAGGGGACACGGGTTCGTGCCCCGGTCCGGGAAGATCCCACATGCCGCGGAGCGGCTGGGCCCGTGAGCCGTGGCCACTAAGCCTGCGCGTCTGGAGCCTGTGCTCCACAACAGGAGAGGCCACAACAGTGAGAGGCCCGCGTACCAAAAAAAAAAAAAAAACCAACACCATCAATGAAATAGTTATCGCATATAGCTATTTCCTACCTGCAATTAGCCATGGGGTTTTTGTTAAAACCCAAGAGATTCCATCTGGAAAACAATGTGATTTGAGGTGAATCAACATCCTTAGAAAACTTCCAGTAACTCCTACTAAAAATTGTACACTATCATTAAATCAATTCATGTGCTGCTAGCAAACACTCTTTAGACAACTGAATTTAGGTACTTTACAATGGAAACAGAACTATATTAGAAAAAACAGCATTTTAACTGTCATTACTAAGCATCCTCCCATTCTCCCACTTTATTTCTTTGCATGAAAACATTCATTTTGCCCCACTCTTACTATTGTTTGGGATTTGAGAACTAAATTGTTTTTGAAATTTCTAGTATACAATTTGTCTGAAATAATAGAGTACAGTGATGTATAAGATACAGAAAAGTTTAAGGTACAAAATTAGCAAATATTTATGCAAATAAATAACCTAAAGTAGAATTTCTTCATTTTTTTTTTCTATGCCCAGAAATTCAAAGGTCCTCATATCTATTTTTCCTTCAGACTCTCTACATAGTGTTTTATCATTTATTATGACCTTCTAATGAGTGAGTTATCTTGTGTGCACATCTTATCTCCCTTACCAGGGACCTTCCCTGTCCAGTGTCCACATTTTTCCACATGCAGCACTAGAATAATGTCATTATGGGTCAAATCAGGCTGATTAAATCACCAGCTCCAGTGAGTTCCTGAGCATTTTTGCTCTGCTGATAAGGCAATGAAAATATTGCTATGAACATTGTCTGCTTTTATAACAGGATTACACCTTGGCTGCAGCTGACTATACCTTAACTTTGGGGTGGGCCTTTTCTTTGGAACATATCAGTTAGGACTCCAAGGAACATAGCATGCTTTACTCACCTAACATGTTAATATGCCATCCTCTTTTTGCTGGAACATGTTCTCTTATGAGAACAATAAGCTTTTCAAAATGTTTTGTTGTGGATTTTTTGTTTTTGTTTGTTTGTTGGCTTGTTTTCGCCTCAGCAAAGATGCATTCATATGTGTAAGCCTAGGCACTATAGTTCCTAAGAGCACAACAGAATTTGTTTACTTCTAAAGGGCCGATTCATCATTGCTAGCCGCTGGCTTTGTTTGTCGCCTGGGAATGGAATTCAGGAACTGCACAATTATGAGTGTTTTCATGAAAGGACACATACATGTTCTATGATTTTATTTACCATTTCCATATTACTTCATCAGGATTGCTCCATTTGCCTCTGTGTGCTCTGGGAGGGATGGCTCAGTCTTAAAAGTAATCATACATGGCAAGGAGTTCTTTGCTAATCATTTGATTTTTAAGTGAATTTCATTTGCAGTATCTGGACTATCTCACTCTGCTCTGAATTTTCCCAGAGCAATTTATTTGCATCTCTTTTATGACCTTTAGTATGTGTTGTGGGCTGAATTATGTTCCCTCAAAATTCATATGTTGATGCAGATGGCCAATAGGCACATGAAAAGATGCTCAATATCCCTAATTATCAGAGAAATGCAAATCAAAACTACAATGAGGTATCACCTCACACTGCTCAGAATAGCCATCATCGAAAAGTCTACAAACAATAAATTCTGGAGAGGGTGTGGAGAAAAGGGAACACTCCTACACTATTGGTGGGAATGTAAATTGGTGCAGCCACTACTGAGAACAGTATGGAGGTTCCTTAAAAAACTAAAAATAGAGTTACCATTTGATCCAGCAATTCCACTCCTGGGCATATATTTGGAGAAAACTCTAATTTGAAAAGATACTTGCACCCCAATGTTCACAGCAGCACTATTTACAATAGCCAGACATGGAAACAACTTAAATATCCATCAACAGATGAATGGATAAAGAAGATATGGTGTATGTATGTGTATATATATATATATATATATATATATATATATAATGGAATATTATTCAGCCATTAAAAAATAATGAAATAATGCCATTTTCAGCAACATGGATGAACCTAGAGATTATCATAGTAAGTGAAGTAAGTCAGACACAGAAAGACAAATATCATATGATATCACCTATATGTGAAATCTAAGAAAATGATACAAATGAACTTATTTACAAAACAAAAATAGACTCACGGATATAGAAAACAAACTTATGGTTACCAAAGGGGATAACAGTGTGTAGGGGGGGGTAAGTTAGGAGTTTGGGATTAACAAATGCACACTACTATATATAAAATAGATAATCAACAAGGACTTACTGTATAGCACAGGGAACTATACTCAATATCTTGCAATAACCTACAATGGAAAAGAATCTGGAAAATAACATATATATATAAAGCAGAATCACTTTGCTGTACACTTGAAAACTAATACAACATTGTAAATTATACGTCAATTTAAAAAAATCATATGTTGAAGTCCAAATCGCTAGCACCTCAAATTATGGCTGTATTTGGAGACAGGGTCTTTAAAGAGCTAATTAAGGTAAAATGCAGTCATTAGGGTGGGCCTTAATTCAATATGACTGGGATCCCTATTAGAACAGATTAGGATGCAGGCATGCAGAGAAGGAAGGCCATGTGAAGACACAGGTAGAAGGCTGCCATCTGTAAGCCAAGGAAAGAGGCCTCAGAAGAAACAAACTCTGTCAACACCTTGAGCTCAGACTTCTAGCCTTCAGAACTGTAAAAAAACAATTTCTTTGCTTAAGCTGCCCAGTCTATGGTACTTTGTTATGGCAGCCCTGGAAAACAAATATAGTATGCCACCTTGGGCAACAGTTATTTATGCATATATACTAGCTCCTAGATATTAACCTTATGAATTCTTTGGAATCAAAGTCCATGTCATAAATATTCATGTCCTCTATAATGCACTCCTTTGCAGACAGTACATATTTAATAAATATAAACTGAGTGAATACATTTATTAATTATAAAATATGGAAATGGTACAAGATTTATCTACAAAAATATTTTGAAACAAGCTTAGAAATACACGTTTAAAAAGACATTTATTTAAATACAGTACTAAGGAAAAGGATTTAAAGGTATTATTATCTTTTGCAATGAATAATACCTATTATCAGGTTATGATCTTGAGAGGGATTTAATATATGTGATTATTATATTAGTTTCCTATTGCTGTAACAAAATAGTGGCTTAAAACAACATGAATTTATTCTCTTACAGTTCAAGAAGCAGAAGTCTAAAATCAAGGTGTTCACAGGACCAGTTCTTTATGGAGGCTTTAGGAGAGGGTCTGTTTTCTTCCCTTTGCCGTCTGCATTCTTAGGCTTCTGGCTCCTTCCTCCATGTGCAAAGGGCATCACTCTGACCTCTGGTTCTGCCATCACATCTCCTTTTTCTGATTTTGGTCCTCCTACCTCCCTCTTATAAAAATTCTTGTGATTACATTGGGCCCACCCAGATAAGCCATTATAATCTCTCCAGCTCAAAATCTTTAATTTAATCATATCTGCTATGTTTCTTTTACCATGTAAGGTAACATATTCATAGGTCCTAGGAATTATGCGTATACATCTTTGGAGGACCAATAGTCAGCCTGCCACAAACTTGGGCAGGCTCTGGGGATAGTAATGCTGTAATAGAGGTAAGTGAAGAGGCCAAGACAGCCTCAGGGACTGCACAGAAAAGGAAGGGGAGAAGGGAACTTACTATGAAGTGAGTACCAGGAAAGGCAGCTGGGCAGGCTGAGGGCCAGTGTGTAAAAAGACATGTCAAGCTCAGGTGTGATCTAATCATATGGAAGTAAAGATTACTCTCAATTTCCATCAGGCTCTCTATCACGGTAAATTAACTTTTAATTTATTTAGTGGGATGGAGACGTGGAAAGTTTGTGTCTGCTCAATTTAAAAATTAATTCCATTCGGACCATGAATTCTGGAAATCATTCCAGGTCAATGTCTTAAAAAGCATTTAATGGTACAGAGATATCATTTTTAAAACACTATTTGATGTAGCTTTATCACTTTTAATAGAGCTGCTGAGAAATGACACCATTAAATTTCAGAGATCTTTATATAATAATTGTGTCTTTGTAGGAAGCATAAAGTTTAATAATTAATTCAGAGACCATGATCAATTAGGTATTCTAGGTGGGATGTTATGCAAATACAAAACAAATACAAATAAGTAAAAACCAAAGCAATATTGGTTTTGGAAAAAAATGGTGAATTTGGTTTTTTTGTTGTTGCTTTGTTTTGTTTTGTTACAATTTCCCCGATCCATTCTCTTCCTCATGAAGTCCCACCTTATAGCTATAGGAAGTGAACATACTTTATGAATCTCTTTCATCTTTTTACCAGTATTTATTTACCAACTATAGAGTTTTAAGTTTCTTATTA
The DNA here is from genome assembly GCF_000442215.2 of Lipotes vexillifer. Taxonomy (NCBI): domain Eukaryota; kingdom Metazoa; phylum Chordata; class Mammalia; order Artiodactyla; family Lipotidae; genus Lipotes; species Lipotes vexillifer. Next base: position 734,949 of record NW_006793856.1, on the reverse strand, counting down.
AATATAAAATTAAATCATATACTTATGACCTAGAGAATGTTAAACCTACTAAAAAGCGGGCATCTGAATAACTTTGAAACCCTTAAAGTATAACATGTATACCAAACATCACCAGAACTTTTTAAACCAGTCACTATTTTATATATATATATATATATATATATATACACACACACACACATATATATGAATAAATAGACATAATTCAATATTCTATATCACTGGGTAGAGTAGCAAATAGGAGTTCTATTCCCAGTTTTTTTCAAAGTCTTTATTAAATTTGTTATAATATCGCTTCTGTTTTATTTTATGTTTTGGTTTTTTGGCTGTGAGGCATGTGGGATCTTAGCTCCCTGACCAGGGATCAAACCTTCACCCCTTGCACAAACCTGCATTAGAAGGTGAAGTCTTAACTACTGGACCATCAGGGAAGTTCCTCTTTTCCCAGTTTTAACTCTTTAATAGATGAATAACCATAAACAGCTCATATAACTGCTCTAAGCCTTAGTTTCCTCCTCTGAAAAATGAAGGGATTGAATTAGGGGATTGCTTCAATCACTCTGACTCTTGAGTTCTATGATTTTAAGTCTGTGTGTCCTCATTACCCACATAGTAAAATACCACTGTGGTGAGTTTCATATAAGCTTTACAGTTTTTAGTCAAAATAAAATGTTAGATGGGAATTCAATACTAGAATTCACATATTGTTCCTACAGAACCTAGAGACTAAACAGCCAAAAGAGAGATTATTAAGGGAAAAGAAAGTAATTGGAGCCCTTTATTAAAAAGGAAGGAACATCAATTTCCTTCTATCCCAATCTGTCTTCTTACAAGCTCCTGGATGCTGCCTGTGTAGTGGGTACTCTGGGAATTCAAGCATATTTTCCCAGTAAGAGTTGAAATATAAGTGAGGCAAGAAAGCAAAAATGGAAGAATGGTTGTTAGTTGACATTTTTGACAAAAGAATTTGAGAACTACATACGAGCGTGATATTAGTTTTACAATGCAAACAGCACACAAACAAGTTATTTTGACCATGTGTGACAAAGACCAAGACAAGCATTTCTAAAAAAGCATTCAGGGACTTCCCTGGTAGCGCTGTGGTTGGGAATCCGCCTGCCAGTGCAGGGGACGTGGGTTCAATCCTTGGTCCAGGAGGATCCCATGTGCTGCGGAGCAACTAGGTCCATGCGCCACAGCTAGTGAGCCCAAGTGCCGCAACTACTGAAGCCCGTGCACCTAGAGCCCGTTTTCCGCAACAAGAGAAGCCACCACAATGAGAAGCCCATGCACCACAATGAAGAGTAGCCCCCGCTCACTGCAACTAGAGAAAGCCTGTGTGCAGCAACAAAGACCCGATGCAGCCAAAACTTTAAAAATTAAAAAAAAAAAGAAGAAGAAGCATTGAGAGTATTGAGCCGGCAGAAGACTGTGAGCCATTAGCAGAGGCAGAGAAATTTTGTTATGGCAAACTCTTTTTTGTAATTGTTTTCTTATAATTACATATTTAACTATAAATGCTGCCTTACCTGGCTGAGACATGCCTGGCTTGGCCACCTGCACTGGGTACCCCTAGCACCCACTGGCTGTGTGTTGAAAACACCAAAGCATGTTTGCAGAGAAGAACAGATGGGTGCATATGCCCGTAGGCAGTTCTGTCTTCCCAGAAGAACCAGCTTGTTCTGGCAGAAGGGTTTAGAAAATGAGCTGAAGGAATCACTCCATTCAGACAAAGCAAAAACATCACCAATTTCCCCTTTCACATGCATAACTGGAAGCTATATCCTTTAGTCCTCTTAATTACAAAAAGCCAGTAAACATATCTACAACATATCTACCATTTTCTATAACCAACTGAGAATGACTTTCATTAGATTTCATAGTTAATGAACTGGGTGTCTAGGAATTAGGGTGGGGGAAGTCATCTTTATTTCACTCAAGAATGTCTAAAATAAAACAAATTTGGCCACGGATGCTACTAAAAACCTATTAAAAACAACATATCCCCTGACCACTAACCAAAGTTTGACCCATGATGAAGACCATGGTTTTATAGATAAAACAAATGTGAAATTTAAGCTATTACCTAATTATTTTTACCAAAGGCATCATCTGAGCTGCTTAGACCACAAATATTTGCTTTTTTCCTCTCTAAATCAGGTACATAATGTGGAAAATCTAGGTAATTTCCATTATCACATAGTAGGAAGTCTACAGTTTTTCAGGAAAAACCACATTCTCTAGTGAGCTCCAAATAAGAAAATGTCATTCATTCATTCATTCATTCATTTTTCTGACTTGTTACTCATCACCTCATCACTGACCTCAGGGACAAGTGTGGCACATTTACTAATGGATAGGTATTCTTCCTGAGACCTGGTATGCCAATTACAAGGGAAGCTAGAGAACATAAAACCAAAAGAACATAGGCAATCAGTCCAGAACATAGTTGCTCAGAATCTGCTTAAGGCAAGCTGAGAGATACAGGCAGAAGTCCAAGTTGCCCAAATGCTTTGGCAGCTTTGCAGTATCATAGAGCTTTAGGTCTCAAAAGGTAGGCTGATATCCCAACACCCAAGTGTGAAGCACTCACGAGGGGCAAGATCCAATTTCTCTCATGGCCTGGCTTGCCCCAGTGGTGAGGTTTACAGTGTCCATGAAGAGAGATAAATGGCATATCCTGCAGGCAATTGCATACCTATGAATATTAGATATTCATATATCTGTGGATATTGTTCCTTTAGACAGTTTTAAATATTAGATATTCACATTATTAATTTTGTTCTTCTGAATGCAGTTTTTGAAAATGATTGAGAAGCAGGGTCTTCAAGATTAAACATTTTATAGTAGAAACCTGAGTATGGCTAGGTTATGTTTCTAACTAAGGGCAGATCAATAGGCTTTCAAATCAACTGAAACTAGTGATGATCTTCTGTGAGTGCTGAAGAGCTGACCTAGGACTCATGGCCACCAGATATCTGCATGAAGGAACAATAAAGCCTAGGTCCCCAAACTTTTGGGCACCAGGAACTGATTTCGTGGAAGACAATTTTTCCAAGGACCAGTGGTGGGGGGGATGGTTTGGGGATGATTCAAGAGCATTACATTTATTGTGCACTTTATTTCTGCTATAATAATAATACATCATAATATATAATAATACATTGTAATATACATTATATAATATATAATGAAATAATTATACAACTCACCATAATGCAGAATCAGTGGGAGCCCTGAGCTTGTTTTCCTGCAACTAGATGGTCCCATCTGGGGGTGATGGGAGACAGTGACACCCGAAGTGTGTTGCTTAGGTCCAGTCTACTCCGTAATCTCGTTTTGGTTGCTGTCACTGCAGAAAACCCTGCTTCACAAAGATAGGATGTTGGAAATGGAAGCAGGCTTTTCAGTGCTTTTGTGGCAATCTCAGGATATTCCACCTTGACTTTAATCCAGAACACATGGAGATTTGAAGTTGTCTCACACATACTTTTAAGGCCACCGTCATTTGTGATCTCAAGCAGTTGATCCTCTTCTAGCATGGACAAAGTTGCTTCACCTGGCTTATTCAGAAATGGGTTGCGGATCCATTCCTTCCCAGTTCCGGGGTCTTTTGTGGTTGGGAAGCAATACTCAAACTCCTTTGAAAGCTGAGACAGGTGATCATGCACCAGCTAGGAGAAAGAAGGCCCTGGCTCAGTCCCTTTCAAAATCTCTGCAAATGTTTGAAACATCAAATATCCCAGTGTTCACTCATCGCCCCCATAATTCCAGTTTGGCTTTGAATGCAGCTAGTTCATTGAGCCGGTTGAATAGGTCACACAAGTAAGCACGTTTTTTATTTTATTTTTTTAATTTTTAATTTTTTCGGCTGCATTAGGTCTTTGTTGCTGCATGCAGGCTTTCTCTAGTTGCGGCGAGCGGGGGCTACTCTTCATTGTGGTCTGCGGGCTTCTCATTGCTATGGCTTCTCTTGTTGCAGAGCACAGGCTCTATGCACGAGGGCTTTAGTAGTTGTGGCTTGCGGGCTCATTAGTTGTGGCTTGAGGGCTCTAGAGTGCAAGCTCAGTAGTTGTGGCATACGGGCTTAGTTGCTCTGCGATATGTGGGATCTTCCTGGACCAAGGATGGAACCTATGTCGCCTGGATTGGCAGGCAGATTCTTAACCACTGCACCACCAGGGAAGTCCAAGTAAGCAAGTTTTGCAACCCATTCTGTGTCACTGAAATGTGCTGCCGGTGGTGACTTTTTCTAAAATAAATCTTTGGAGCAGCTCTCGTAACTCAAAAACTCTGGCCAGTGATCTGCCTTTAGAAAGCCATCTCACTTCTGTGTATAAGAGAAGACATGTGTGATCTGCGTCCATCTCCTCACAGAGCTGCACAAACAGATGTGAGTTAAGGGCATGTACTTTAATGTGGTTAATACATTTAATCACATCCTGCAAAACATTGTTAAGTTCAGGTGTCATTTTTTGGCTAGCCAGCATTTCTCTATGGATGACACAGTGTGTAGACTCACATTCAGAAGCGACCTCTTTGACCTGAGTAGTGAAATCAGAAAGCTGTCCAGTCATGGCAGCTGCTCCATCTGTGCATATACCGACACAGAATGACCAGGTCGGTTTTCCTGATATGGAATCAATCAAAGACTTGAATAGTTCTGTAGCTGTGGTGTTGGTTGGCAACAAAAGTGCACGTAACATATCCTCATGCACATACTCCTGAAAAATATATTGCACAAAAACAAGCATTGTTGCCTTGTTGTCAACATCGGTAGACTCATCAACCTGGATTGTGTACCAGAGTGACTCATTAATCCTCTGACAGCTGTGCCTCAATATTCTCTGCTATTTCATCAATTCGTCTAGTTATGGTGCTAACTGAAAGAGGAACACGTGCCACCTTTTGAACTGCAGCCTCTCCTAAAAGTTCATGACAAATGTCCTTAGCAGCAGGCAGGATCAGCTCTTCACCAATAGTAAAGGGCTTCTCAGCTTTAGCAATGCAGTTAGCCACTAAGAATGATGCTCTCAGTGCAGACACATTTGATGAAGTGGTGGCCTTCAATAATTGCTTCTGTTCGTGTTCACTTTTCTTTCTTTTGAAAAACTCCAAAGGCTTGTCTTTAAACGCAGGCTGCTTGGTCTCCATGTGGCGAAGCAGTTTTGAAGCTTTCATGGCTTCATTGGACAGCTGGTCACCACATATTATACAAAGCGGGCTTGGAGAATGTGAATCACCTGTTGGAATGGACCCGTAATTTAAGTAGGACTCCTGGTATTTTCTTTTAAATGCAGCTTTCTTTCTGTTGGCAGTCTTAGAGTCTTCTGCTGTCTCATCATTGGGTCCTTCCCTTTATTCAAAGAAGCTCTCCAGTGACGTTTGTTTTTTACTCATCTTCGCTAGGGTTAGCTCGTGGGATTACCAAAACTGTGACTGAGACAAGTGCGCAGTGTGGGAAAGAGGTGCGGACGGGAGTGGTAAATAAAATAATGCGCGGGCCACACGTGGACTAAAATAAGTGTGGGATTCTGACTTAAAGCCTGCCACCAGATGCAGCTTAATTGTCACTTGCCACTCACTGATAGGGTTTTGATGTGAGTCTGCAAGCAACTGATTTATTATGGTCTCTGTGCAGTCAAACCTCTCTGCTAATGATAATCTGTATTTGCAGCCACTCCCCAGCGCTAGCATCACCGCCTCAGCTCCACCTCAGATCATCAGGCATTAGATTCTCATAAGGAGCGTGTAGCCTAGATCCCTCACACGCCAGTTCACAGTACAGTTTGAGCTCTTATGAGAATCTAATGCCACCACTGATCTGACAAGAGGCAGAGCTCAAGCGGTGAGGCAGAGCTCAGGTGGTATTGTGAGTGATGGAGAATGGCTGTAAATTCAGATGAAGCTTCACTCACTCACCCACTACTCACCTCTTGCTGTGTGTCCCAGTTCTTAACAGGCCACAGACAGGTACTGGTCCATGGCCCGGGGGTTGGGGACCCCTGCAATAAAGCACTGTGATATTGGAGGTCACCCACCTTCAAGCTACCAGTTAAGCTTCACCCTCGATGTAGCATATTATTCAAACAGAAAAAGAGAGTTTTAATAATATTTCATTCTTGTTTTTTATTTTTCTTTAAAATGGATTGAAATTTCCCTGTTATTTCACTTTGCGTATGTGTGTTTGCATGTGTGTGTACCGGAAAAACTGAGTCCAGAAAGGTAACAGAGAGGTTGAATTAGAAATAATTTCTTCATTCCCAAACTGCTCTCCAAGATGCCTAAGCAACTAGATACTTCCGTTAAAACCAGTGATTGAGATCAGAGAGGACAAACAACTGATTAAATTTTCATCTAGTTATATGCTTCTGCCTAAAAAAGCTACCAGGGCTTCCCTGGTGGTGCAGTGGTTGGGAGTCCGCCTGCCGATGCAGGGGACACGGGTTCGTGCCCCGGTCCGGGAAGGTCCCACATGCCGCGGAGCGGCTGGGCCCGTGAGCCATGGCCGCTGAGCCTGCACGTCTGGAGCCTGTGCTCCACGACGGGAGAGGCCACAACAGTGAGAGGCCCGTGTACTGCAAAAACAAACAAACAAACAAACAAACAAAAAAGCTACCAGTAAATAGTCTCAACTATCTCATATGCAAAATGGTACGTCTCAAGGTGCAATTTCAAAATTCCTTCTAAAGATAAGCCATTGAGCAACAAAATCAACAAATTATCTGCTGCTAAAAGACGGGCAAAAATTACATTTTCTTCCATGTGACATCAGACAGAAATCACTCAAATTCAAAATAAAACATTAGCTCTGTGAAGTAACCAGATTAGATGTTTGTCTATTGCATTAGAGAAGCAAAGCAGCAGGACTGCTGTTGCATGTTCGTAGGTCAGTATGCAGCTCCTTGGAGATGTTGATCTGGAAATATAATAATTTAAAATCAGAAAGATTATCCAACCTTTTACTGGAGAAGAAAAAAGGACAATGCTTTTTCTCTACAATACCGGTTCAGTTCTTAGATATATTTTAAATTTTATTCAAAATTTTCTGTAAAATTTTTATATGTAGCACTCCATATAATAAATCCATAAAACAAAAAAAGATTCAAGGTAATAGTGTACTAATGAGCTTTAAAGAAACCAAAGGTATCTTCTATTCAAATACATGAAAGCTTTTGTTAACATTGTACTTGTTTTCATAGAAATGCTAGAAAAGCTTTTCTACCAAATTCCCCTTTTCAACATACAATTTGCCTCTACTCTTGTAACATGAGCTTTCCCCGTTATGCTGCAAGAACCGAAGGTCCAATCGGTGAAAAGATTTCACAATATTTAAGCAGATGTTTAAACATCTGCTTCTCAGTAAACAAACAACAAGTGAGCAGGCCTTTCAGAGAGGTTCCCCACATGAAATTAGTTTCCATCATGTGACATTTCTTACTCTGTGCTGAGCAGTCACTTATGCATATTGGAAGGTATGGCCAGAGGCCTGAAATAACTCAAAGGTGAGACATGCTTTGGCCACAGACAACAATGTTCACGATGACTATGTAGGGCAACTGACAATGCTGGGGTCAGAGCAGACTGCAGGTGGGTTAAGTCTCATGTTTATGAGCATGACTTAGTAAAAAGGAACCAGAAGATTTTACTACAGGCTGAGCAGACTACACACAATGAACGTCAGGATCAAGCAGAGTGAAGGAAGGAAAGCTGGCTTCCCTGGAGAGAGCCTGAGAGCTGCTTGCCAGTCACTGAAGAGGAGGCTGATGTAATGATGTATAACCTTCAGGTCACTGAGCTGCAGAGAACAGCCCAAGGAGCCCTTGGCAAAGATGGTGCTGCTTTCATCTGGTCTCATGTGGAAATATGTAAGTGGGAAATCAGAACTGAAATGGTTGGCTACTTAGGAACAAGACAACCTGGGTGTTTTATCTGCTGTAAGTGTGCTCTGGGTGTGCCCATGTCCATGTTCTGATCCTTGAAGGTCTCAGTGTGGCGCCAGTGTGGTGGTTAATGGGACCTTTCATGGCTCCAGGAAAGAGCTCCGGACTGGGAGTTTGAGATATATAATAACTCACCTGTGAGCCAGACCCCACCTCTCCACTCAAGTTCCATCTCCCAGAGTCTCACCTCAGCCCTTCATTCTCAACCCCTTTGTCTCGGCACTGGGCCAGTTGTTCATGTCCTTCCCAAGGTCATACAATGTCTCCTAAATTATCTTCCTGTCTCTGGTCTCTCATCTTTTCACTCCATCCTTCAAGAATTATTTTTTCAAGGTTACATTTGGTTTTTGAATACAAAAGTAATACATGTAATACATGTCTGTAATAGAAGAGATGTTAAATATAAAAAAGGAAAATCACTCATAATCCCACTGTTATCTTTTAATGTATGTGAAATAAGTGAAACTCCTTCCTTCTCTCCTTTCTCTTTAGCATGCAGCTCTGTAGTCACCATCAAGAGGTCATTTTATATTCTTCCAGATTTTATTCTATGCTTATAGGAATATATATTTTTGTTGATTTTTTCCCCCAAATGAAAATAGAATCAGGTTATGAATATGGTTTTGCAATGTGCTTTTTGTTTTACTTATAGTGAATATTTTTGCAGGTCCATACATATGAATCTACAACTTTCTTTTTAATTGCTATATGAATTTCCTTTAATGAATATTCTATATTGATTTAAACATTTTCCTATTGAGAATTCTGCTTGTTTTTGGCTAATAAACAACACTGCAATGAATGAGCATCCATGGACATTTATTTTGTGTATAATTAAGCTAGTACTTCTGTAGGATAGACCCCTAGAAGTAGAATTTCTAGTGAAATGTCTAGGTCAAACGTCATGCATATTTTACTTTTGATAGCTAATGTTAATTTGCCTTACAAAAAGCTACACCTGATGGAAGAGCTTCAAGATGGCAGAAGAGTAACATGTGGAGATCACCTTCCTCCCCACAGATACATCAGAAATACATCTACATGTGGAACAACTCCTACAGAACACCTACTGAACGCTGGCAGAAGACCTCAGACCTCTCAAAAGGCAAGAAACTCCCTCACGTACCTGGGTAGGGCAAAAGGAAAAAGAATAAACAGAGACAAAAGAATAGGGACGGGACCTGCACCAGTGGGAGGGAGCTGTGAAGGAGGAAAGGTTTCCACACACTAGGAAGCCCCTTCGCGGGCGGAGACTGCAGGGGGCGGAGTTGGGAAGCTTCGGGGCCGCGGAGGAGAGCGCGGCAACGGGGGTGCGGAGGGCAAAGCGGAGAGATTCCCGCACAGAGGATCTGTGCCACCAGCACTCACCAGCCTGAGAGGCTTGTCTGTTCACCCGCCGGGGCGGGCGGGGGCTGGGAGCCGAGGCTCAGGCTTCGGAGGTCGGATCCCAGGGAGAGGACTGGGGTTGGCAGCGTGAACACAGCCTGAAGGGGGCTTGTGCGCCACAGCTAGCTGGGAGGGAGTCTGGGGAAAAGTCTGGAGCTGCTGAAGAGACAAGAGATTTTTTCTTGCCTCTTTGTTTCCTGGTGCGCGAGGAGAGGGGATTAAGAGCGCTGCTTAAAGGAGCTCCAGAGATGGGCGCGAGCCGCGGCTATCAGCGCGGACCCCGGAGACGGGCATGAGACGCTAAGGCTGCTGTTGCCGCCACCAAGAAGCCTGTGTGCGAGCACAGGTCACTATCCACACCCCGCTTCTGGGGAGCCTGTGCAGCCCGCCACAGCCAGGGTCCCGGGATCCAGGGACAACTTCCCCAGGAGAACACACAGCGCGCCTCAGGCTGGTGCAACGTCAGGCCAGCCTCTGCCGCCGCAGGCTTGCCCTGCGTCCGTACCCCTCCCGCTCCCTGGCCTGAGTGAGCCAGAGCCTCCCAATCAGCTGCTCCTTTAACCCCGTCCTGTCTGAGCGGGAACAGACGCCCTCAGGCAACCTACACGCAGAGGCGGGGCCAAATCCAAAGCTGAACCCCGGGAGCTGAGCGAACAAAGAAGAGAAAGGGAAATTTCTCCCAGCAGCCTCAGGGGCAGCGGATTAAATCTCCACAATCAACTTGATGTACCCTGCATCTGTGGAATACATGAATAGACAACGAATCATCCCCAAACTGAGAAGGTGGACTTTGGGAACAATCATATATAGATATTTTTTCCCTTTTTCTCTTTTTGTGAGTTTGCATGTGTATGCTTCTGTGTGTGATTTTGTCTGTATTTTGCTTTTACCATTTGTCCTAGGGTTCTGTCTGTCAGTTGTTTGTTTTTATTATTACTTAAAATTTTTTTTCTTAATAATTTTTTAAAATAAATTTGTTTTATTTTACTTTATTTTATTTTATTTTATCTTCTTCTTTCTTTCTTTCTTTTTTTTTTTCTCCCTTTTATTCTGAGCCATGTGGAGGACAGCCTCTTGGTGCTCCAGCCAGGTGCCAGGGCTGTGCCACTGAGGTGGGAGAGCCAAGTTCAGGACACTGGTCCACAAGAGACCTCCCAGCTCCATGTATTATCAAATGGCAAAAATCTCCCAGAGACCTCCCTCTCAACGCCATGACCCACCTCCACTCAATGACCAGCAGGCTACAGTGCAGGACACCCCTATGCCAAACAACTAACAAGACAGGAACACAACCCCACCCAGTAGCACAGAGGCTGCCTAAAATCATAATAAGGCCATAGACACCCCAAAACACACCACCAGACATGGACCTTCCTACCAGAAAGACAAGATCCAGCCTCATCCACCAGAACACAGGCACTAGTCCCCTCCACGAGGAAGCCTACACAACCCACTGAACCAACCTTAGCCACTGGAGACAGACACCAAAAACAACGGGAACTACAAACCTGCAGCCTGGGAAAAGGAGACCCCAAACACAATAAGTTAAGCAAAATGAGAAGACAGAGAAACACACAGCAGATGAAACAGCAAGATAAAAACCCACCAGACCTAACAAATGAAGAGGAAATAGGCAGTCTACCTGAAAAAGAATTCAGAATACTGATAGTAAAGATGATCCAAAATCTTGGAAATAGAATGGAGAAAATACAAGGAACGTTTAACAAGGACCTACAAGAACTAAAGAGCAAATGAACAGTGATGAACAACACAATAAATGAAATTTAAAATTCTCTAGAAGGAATCAATAGCAGAATAACTGAGGCAGAAGAACGGATAAGTGACCTAGAAGATAAAATAGTGGACATATCTACTGCAGAGCAGAATAAAGAGAAAAGAATGAAAAGAATTGAGGACAGACTCAGAGACCTCTGGGACAACATTAAACACACCAACATTCGAATTATAGAGGTCCCAGAAGAAAAAGAGAAAAAGAAAGGGACTGAGAAAATATTTGAAGAGATTATAGTTGAAAACTTCCCTAATATGGGAAAGGAAATAGTTAATCAAGTCCAGGAAGCACAGAGAGTCCCATACAGGATAAATCCAAGGAGAAACACACAAAGACACATATTAATCAAACTATCAAAAATTAAATACAAAGAACAAATAAAAGCAGCAAGGGAAATACAACAAATAACACATAAGGGAATCCCCATAAGCTTAACAGCTGATCTTTCAGCAGAAACTATGCAAGCCAAAAGGGAGTAGCAGGACATATTTAAAGTGATAAATGAGAAAAATCTACAACCAAGATTACTCTACCCAGCAAGGATCTCATTGAGATTCGATGGAGAAATTAAAGCCTTTACAGACAAGCAAAAGCTAAGAGAGTTCAGCACCACCAAACCAGCTTCACAACAAATGCTAAAGGAACTTCTCTAGGCAAGAAACACAAGAGAAGGAAAAGACCTACAATAATAAACCCAAAACAATTAAGAAAATGGTAATAGGAACATACATATCGATAATTATCTTAAATGTAAATGGATTAAATGCTCCAACCAAAAGACATAGATTGGCTGAAGGGATACAAAAAAAACACCCATATATATGCTGTCTACAAGAGACCCACTTCAGACCTAGGGACACATACAGACTGAAACTGAGGGAATGGAAAAAGATATTCCATGCAAATGGAAATCAAAAGAAAGCTGGAGTAGCAATTCTCATATCAGACAAAATAGACTTTAAAACAAAGACTATTACAAGAGATAAAGAAGGCCACTACATAATGATCAAGGTATCAGTCCAAGAAGAAGATATAACCATTGTAAATATTTATGCACCCAACATATGAGCACCTGAATACATAAGGTAAATACTAAAAGCCATAAAAGGGGAAATCAACAGTAACACAATCATAGTAGGGAACTTTAACACACCACTTTCACCAATGGACAGATCATCCAAAATGAAAATAAATAAGGAAACACAAGCTTTAAACGATACATTAAACAAGATAGACTTAACTGATATTTATAGGACATTCCATCCAAAAACAACAGAATACACTTTCTTTGAAGTGCTCATGGAACATTATCCAGGCTAGATCATATCTTGGGTCACAAATCAAGCCTTGGTAAATTTAAGAAAATTGAGAAAATATCAAGTGTCTTTTGTGACCACAACACTATGAGCCTAGATATCAATTATAGGAAAAAATCTGTAAGAAATACAAACACATGGAGGCTAAACAACACACTACTTAATAACCAAGAGATCACTGAAGAAATCAAAAAGGAAATAAAAAAATACCTAGAAACAAATGACAATGAAAACACGATGACCCAAAACCTATGGGATGCAGCAAAAGGAGTTCTAAGAGGGAAGTTTATAGCAATACAATCCTACCTTGAGAAACAAGAAACATCTCAAATAAACAACCTAACCTTACACCTAAAGCAATTAGAGAAAGAAGAACAAAAATACCCCAAAGTTAGCAGAAGGAAATAAATCATAAAGGTCAGATCAGAAATAAATGAAAAAGAAATGAAGGAAATGATAGCAAAGATCAATAAAACTAAAACCTTGTTCTTTGAGAAGATAAACAAAATTGATAGACCATTATCCAGTCTTATCAAGAAAAAAAGGGACACTTTTTCTGACACTGCAGAAATACAAAAGATCATGAGAGATTACTACAAGCAACTCTATGCCAATAATATGGACAACCTGGAATAAATGGACAAATCCTTTGAAATGCACAACCTTCCGAAACTGAACCAGGAAGAAATAGAAAATATGAACAGACCAATCACAAGCACTGAAATTGAAACTGTGATTTAAAATCTTCCAAAAACATAAGCCCAGGACCAGATGGCTGCACAGGCGAATACTATCAAACATTTAGAGAAGAGCTAACACTTATCCTTCTCAAACTCTTCCAAAATATAGCAGAGGGAGGAACACTCCCAAATTCATTCTACAAGGCCACCATCACCCTGATACCAAAACCAGACAAAGACGTCACAAAGAAAGAAAACTACAGGCCCATATCACTGATGAACATAGATGCAAAAATCCTCAACAAAATACTAACAAACAGAATCCAACAGCACATTAAAAGGATCATACACTATGATCAAGTAGGGTTTATCCCAGGAATGCAAGGATTCTTCAATATATGCAAATCAATCAATGTGATACACCATATTAACAAATTGAAGGAGAAAAACCATATGATCATCGGAATAGATGCAGAGAAAGCTTTTGACAAAATTCAACACCCATTTATGATAAAAACCCTGCAGAAAGTAGGCTTAAAGGGAACTTTCCTCAACATAATAAAGGCCATATATGACAAACTCACAGCCAACATCATCCTCAATGGTGAAAAACTGAAACCTTTTCCACTAAGATCAGGAACAAGACAAGGTTGCCCACTCTAACCACTATTATTCAACATAGTTTTGGAAGTTTTAGCCATAGCAATCAGAGAAGAAAAAGAAATAAAAGGAATCCAAATTTGAAAAGAAGAAGTAAAGCTGTCACTGTTGCAGATGACATGATACTATACGTAGAGAATCCTAAAGATGCTACCAGAAAATTACTAGAGCTAATCAATGAATTTGGTAAAGTAGCAGGATACAAAATTAATGCACACAAATCTCTTGCATTCCTATACACTAATGATGAAAAATCTGAAAGTGAAATTAAGAAAACACTCCCATTTACTATTGCAACAAAAGGAATAAAGTACCTAGGAATAAACTTACCTAAGGAGACAATGATGTATGCAGAAAATTATGAGACACTGATGAAAGAAATCAAAGATGATATAAATAGATGGAGAGATATACCATGTTCTTGGATTGGAAGAATCAACATTGTGAAAATGACTCTATTACCCAAAGCAATGTACAGATTCAATGCAATCCCTATCAAACTACCACTGGAATTTTTCACAGAACTAGAACAAAAAATTTCACAATTTGTATGGAAACTCAAAAAACCCCGAATAGCCAAAGCAATCTTGAGAACGAAAAATGGAGCTGGAGGAATCAGGTCTCTGATTTCAGACTATACTGCAAAGCTACAGTAACCAAGACAGTATGGTACTGGCACAAAAACAGAAATACAGATCAATGGAACAGGATAGAAAGCCCAGAGATAAACCCATGCACATATGGTCACCTTATCTTTGATAAAGGAGGCAAAAATATACAGTGGAGAAAAGACAGCATCTTCAATAAGTGGTGCTGGGAAAACTGGACAGCGACATGTAAAAGAATGAAATTAGAACACTCCCTAACATCATACACAAAAATAAACTCAAAATGGATTAAAGACCTAAATGTAAGCCCAGACACCATAAAACTCTTAGAGGAAAACATAGGCAGATCACTCTATGCCATAAATCACATCAAGATCCTTTTTGACCCACCTCCTAGAGAAATGGAAATAAAAACAAATATAAACAAATGGGACCTAATGAAACTTCAAAGCTTTTGCACAGCAAAGGAAACCATAAACAAGACAAAAAGACAACCCTCAGAATGGGAGAAAATATTTGCAAATGAAGCAACTGACAAAGGATTAGTCTCCAAAATTTACAACCAGCTCATGCAGCTCAATAAGAAAAAAACAAACAACCCAATCCAAAAATGGGCAGAAGACCTAAATAGACATTTCTCCAAAGAAGATATACAGTTTGCCAACAAACACATGAAAGATTTCTCAACATCATTAATCATTAGAGAAATGCAAATCAAAACTACAATGAGGTATCATCTCACACTAGTCACAATGGCCATCATCAAAAAATCTAGAAACAATAAATCCTGGAGAGGGTGTGGAGAAAAGGGAACCCTCTTGCACTGTTGCTGGGAATGTAAATTGATACAGCCACTATGGAGAACAGTATGGAGGTTCCTTAAAAAACTTAAAATAAAACTATCATATGATCTAGCAATTCCACTACTGGGCATATACCCTGAGAAAACCATAATTCAAAAAGAGTCATGTACCAAAATATCCATTGCAGCTCTATTTATAATAGCCAGTACATGGAAGCCACCTAAGAGTCCATCAACAGATGAATGGATAAAGAAGATGTGGTACATATATACAATGGAATATTAATCAGCCATTAAAAGGAACGAAACTGAGTTATTTGTAATGAGGTGGATGGACGTAGAGACTGTCATTCAGAGTGAAGTAAGTCAGAAAGAGAAAAACAAATACCATATGCTACCACATACATATGGAATCTAAAAAAAAAAAATGGTCATGAAGAAACTAGGGGCAAAACAGGAATAAAGATGCATACCTAGTAGAGAATGGACTTGAGGATACGGGGAGGGGGAATGGTAAGCTGGGACAAAGTGAGAGAGTGGCATGGACATATATACACTACCAAATGTGAAATAGATAGCTAGTGGGAAGCAGCTGCATAGCACAAGGAGATCAGCTCGGTGCTTTGTGACCACCTAGAGGGGTGGGATAGGGAGGGTGGGAGGGAGAGAGATGCAAGAGGGAAGAGATATGGGGACATATGTATATGTATAAGTGATTCACTTTGTTATAAAGCAGAAACTAACACACCATTGTAAAGCAATTATACTCCAATAAAGATGTTTAAAATAAAAAAAGCTATACCTATATTCACTCCCATCAATACAATTATGAGAGTGCCCATATTCCCTCACTAAAGGCACATGTTATCAATCTGTTGAAATGTTGCGAATCAAGTGGGTGAATAAGATATCTTGTTATTGTTTAATTTTCATTTATTTAATAATTATTGAAATGGGTCATTTTTTCATAAGTTTTTGGACATTTATACCCCTTCTTTCATTAAAGGAACTCTGTTTGAGTTCTTTGTCAATTTTCTATTGGGCTGATTTTCTTTTTCATATTTATTAGTAGAATGTTAGAAGATAATCTGGATATTAATCTTTTGTCTTTACATACATTGCATATATTTTTCTCCCAACCTCTCACTTATCTTTTACATTTACTTTTATCTTTTCAAATAAATTTTTTATTATGTTGATTTTCTTTATGGTTTCTAGATTTACATCATGCTGAGATAGCCTTTCCTCATCCCACAATTATAAACCTATGTTTCATTCCTTTTCTTCTAGCATTCTTCTAGTTTGAGGTATTTTTTAGTGTCTATACCTTTAATTATTTGGAATGTATTTTTGTGAAAGTTGTGGTATAGAGATCTAACTAGCATACCAAATATCTTAACATCATTTGGAATAATTATTTTGCCCATTATTTCTGAAATTCCACAATTGTTATTATACTAAATTTCCATATGTTTTAGTGGTTAATATAAACAAAGTGTGTGTGTGTGTGTGTGTGTGTGTGTGTGTGTGTAGTTGTTACATATATACATGTTTTAATATAATGTCTATGGCCTATAGGATATAAGAAATGAACTTAAAATTCACAATAAATGAAATTATGCTTAAGAAACTCTGATGTACTTATTAAAAATGATGCTATTCAAAAGCACACACACAATGCTTTTTAATTAGTTCTTTTAAAATATTGCAAAATATGTAGCTTAAATTAATGTGTAAATAGTACTGCAAAGAGTATTCCTTTTTTAAACATTATCTCACAGTCTAGTTGGGGTAAAAAGCTTTTAAAAAGAGCAGACAATTTTCTTTAAGCTGAGAGTAAATTATTGCTACCACATTTTACAGTTCATGTCATGACATAGCTTCAATTAGGAAACCATTCGTTCTGTCCAGTGAGACAGAATAAATGGTTCACAGTGGCAGTCCATTTTGCCATTGCCAGGTCTGTAGTCCAAAAGAAATAGAATTTTTTCACTGAGGGGTAATTCCCAAGGGACAAAGTCTCTGGAATCTTCCCTTAAAGTCTACATTTAAAAAAAAATCTTTGTTTTGACCCAAGATTAACAATTTTGCACCTAAGTATAGAAAAGAAACTTAAAAAAAATTATTTAACAACCTAGACAGACATGGCATGAAGGGTATCAGTGAGGGGTTGCTAAAGGCATAAAGTACTAATAAACCCTACCACTTCTTCAGCTCCACTGAATGTTCACTGTTGCTGAAGCCACAGATATTCTAAAAGCTGGGGGTTGTGGGGAAGCATGAGGACAGGGTGGCAAAAAGATACCACAAGAGCATGTCTCCAACCCAAGAGGCAGGTCGTCCCAACTCCGCCATCCCTGCACCATTGTTTTGCAGTGTAAACATCTTCTCAAGGAGAATGAATGGAAATATATACAAACCACTGAATTATTAATGTTCTTCACACTGTGAAGCTAAGTGATGAAATGTTCCCTAAATTAGGTTGACATGAAAATGTGGATTTTGCCATCAGCTAGGCTGTCTTTGTAGCTACGAAGAACGTTCAGGCAAAGGTCATGCATAGTGAAATACAGTTTAAGAAAAGGTCTTCTGCTACCTTGTTCTTAAAGAATGTAACATCATTTTAAATCAGTGAATCCTCCCTACCTCCGCCCCAATAAAAAGACATAGATTAAGTGCTCCCAATGGAGTATGGCATCTGTCTGCACACCTGAGTGTCTGTTCCTTCAAATTGATAGAGATAATTAAGCCAGGAATAATTTGCATCTTGAATATATAATTATTCTTTATCTTAGCCAAGGATAAAAAACTAAGATCATGTCATTATTATTAAAACTGCTTTCTTGTCCTTTAAAGGCTGTATTGGCTACCCTGTTCTGTGCCCATGTCTATGTGCCATTGTCTTAATCCTTCCACACTAGGGCCAGGACTATGCTTTACTCATTTTTATATCCCTTATAGCATATTGACTTGCACATAGTAGGTGTTCCGTAGACTTAGTGGGTGAACTACACGAAGCATCAAATATTCTCTAGAATAGTATGATCTAGGTGGGCACCTGGTCCAATCTGATTTATATAAAAAGTTAGTACTCATCTGAAAATAGAATAGTCACTCCAAGGTTTAAAGATATAGTTATCAGATATTTAAAAACCACTATAAAGAAAGACATACAGTTTGCAGATATAAATGGTGAATTAGTTAGGTCTCAGATGCTTTCAGATTAATAACAGCTCTTGTGTTACAAACCAAAAGAAGGAAATGCACATCTAACTCCTTAAACATATACTTGCCTGTTCGTCTACACATTAAGAATTTAATAAATGGTTACTACACTAGATGTGTTCTTATGTATATTTCTTTATACACCCCTCAGAATTAAGAAGGAAGTAACATTTCAAACACCTCAAAGAAAGGTAACAAACTCCAGGTCAATTAATCTGATATGGATACTCAGGTGGCCCTCCTTAGAGCCACAGCCATATCAGCTTTGTGGTTCTGACCTAGTCTTATGCCCTTCTCAGGGTTCTAGCAAGAATTCCCAGGAAAGGGGTTGACAAGGCTTAGGAAGAATATAGGGTCCCAGACAAGAGGCTGAAGTTAGAAGCATAACAGCCATTCTGAAGGTGATACTGGAGTACAGAAAAGGAAGTCATGGTAAGAAATTTTTCTTAAGACTGTGTTGAACACAGTGGAGGGAGAGGAGGACAGAGGCTGAGGGTGTGATTCACAGGAATATGCTACTCAATTTATATTCACTCCAGATCCCATCATCAGGTATGTATGATTCCAGTAATATATTGTTGCCTTGGACAGGATGAGTTCAAAATCTGGGCAGGAGAGGAACCTGGTGTAGG
>NW_006793856.1:712874-715895 GCF_000442215.2 Lipotes vexillifer | reverse complement strand
TGTAGGGAAGGTCCTCTGTATCTGTAGCTGAATGGGACTGGGATAGGCAGAAACGGACCAAAGCATTAGCTTCATTAATGGACCGTGTTCTCTCCCCACTACCCCACTCATAGCCAGTGACCATCTCCTCAGGATAATTTAGTGTTGTGTGAACAAGTTCAAACACAGTTATGCTGCTTTTAAAATATTTATTTTGAATAATTATTGTCAACAACACTACCATCATCTTTTGAAAATGGTAGAAGTTGATGAGGATTAACAAGGAGAACAGGTGGAAATAGGAAAATGTTTAAAAATATCTGTAAAACTGGTTTTATGTTTTTTAATTACTACCATAATACAATGTGCATCAACTTTATAAACAAGTGTATGAAATGGATATCAGTATAACACTTCCCTTGGGGCCTATTCTAGGAAATTAATTTTCTGTAAGCTGATTTATTAGCTTACAGTGAAACTCCCAATAACGATTCCACATCAGAAGGCCAGGACAACGTAATAAAGTCATAGTTAAATTAAGACGGTCTTTGGGCTCTCATTCATTACAGAGAATTCTAAGGCTTTGGGTTCATAGGCAAGACATGGCTGAGAAGCAGATGCAGGACAACACATTATTCTCCTTAACAGACACAGGCTAGCTGGTCAGCCCCAAAGTAGTCTAAATAGTAAACGAACTTGAAACTTAAAAAAAAAAAAAAAAAGTACATCGAAAGCATATTAGAAAAGCTTTCAGTGAAATCTTATCCGTACTTAACCAATCTTATCTGCCACCACTCTCCACCATGAGCCCACAAAACAGATTTATTCATGACTCCCGAACATGCCTTGTGCTTTCCTACCTATACAGCTTTTGCAGCGATTCCCCCAATCAAACAAAGCCCTCTATCATACCCCCATTTACCCAAGCTTTCTTCATCCAATAAGACCAGTTCAAATCCCACACCTCTCATGAGGTCTTTTTCATTTATCCCACATTGAATTGATTTCCCACTACTCTGAACTCTCAGGTCATTCACTGGACCCTTCATATATATTTCCCTGCATTATTAATTTTATTTTCCTGTTCCTATAATTAACTGGATTGCTAGCTCTTTGAGAAGGCAGTGATTGTATCTTATCACCTCTGGATCCCTATTCTACATTAAAATGCTCAGTAAAGATTTACAGAACTGAACTTGAAGTCAGAGGCCTTGTCTTACAGTATACATCTCTGTATCTCTCCAGCCCTAACAGCCCCAGCATATGCCTTGTTATAAACCTAAACAACTCAAAATGGTGCCTGGTACCGGCTGTGATTGGTTAAAAAACAAATACATTTAAAATTTTCTCTCTCTTTCTCTTCCTCTCTCTCTCTTTCTTTCTTTCTTTTTTCTTTTTTTTGCCAGTATATTTTATCTTTTCTAAAGCAACATCATATTGCTAGAATTTGAAATTTCTCTGCTAAATGGAATTAGACCAAAACTATAAAACTACAGAGGAAAAAGTAAAAATCACACTGTAGTGATATTATTTCCTTATTTCCCAAATCATACATAATCATTAAAGAAAAATTAGAAAATAGAGAAACACAAAAAGAAAAATACATATTTTTCAAATCATTTATAATTTTCTGGTGCCTAATCTTCCCTTGATAAAATTACTTTATGCTGCCTATCTGCCTAGGTCATTCTAAATGAAATTACCCTATCCATACCCTCTACCTTATGAAACTTACCATACCAGCGCATCACCCCAGCTGCAGGTAGATATCTCCCCAAAGGAGCAGACTGTCCAGCAATAAATAGAGACCAACAAAATAAGCTAAGCAACAGGCTCTATCCTGAGAATTTAAATTGTGTACATGAGATACTAAATGTCTTCTACAGTTTTTAAATTGCTATCCCCAGATGACAACTAATCATTAAAAATATACCCACTGAAATGGTGGTTGTGAAATGGACACAAAATAAATCCACTGAAATGGTGATTTCTATACACTCACAAATTAAACAAAAGCTTGCTAAGCTATACCCAGACTCATATTATGCAATTATAGTATACAATTGCAGCATTTTTATTACTTGTGGAAAGAGAGCAATTTATTTTCTCCTTGGTAAGGTAAGTGATAGTAGTATAACAAACCAGTGATGTGAATAACTCTGATTTTCTCATTTGTTTTAGATTTATCAAATGAAGTGGTCAGAATATTTTTCTCTCTTGAAAAACTTGCTGAAGCTGTACTTAACCCAAAGTCTTTATTAGTTGGCTATGGTCTTTTCCTCTTTCTTGAAAGAGAAGATATTTCACTGAGATAAAATGATCACCTATGAAAACTTTGATATTTTTTGTTAGTCTGAGCTTAAACCACCTGAAAAAAAGTTCGTCAGTGCATTTATATAGCTCCATGCACCATTTTTAATGATACTGACAGTGACTTTTCCTGAAACTGAGTTATAGTTACTGTTTGATGAACATACTATTTGATTACTTTCATTTGAAATGTTCTTGCATAACGCAGTAATGTGTGGCCCACAGTTTCATTCTGGATTATCACTATGGCCAAAAATATATAACCAATTCAAACAGAATGTAGATATTTTTTCCTCTCTTGGAGCCCTTAGGGCAGTCTTGTCAAGGTTCCCTACTTAAAAATGCCACGAAATATTTGATAATTAATGACTATATACTGATCATGAGAAGAGAGGGGTGCAGGATAATCACATTCCCTTCTCAAAATATAAATAAAGAACCCAAGACTAACCTCAGCATCCCCATCCATAAAATGAAATGAATACCTACTTCATAGTTTTTGTTGTTGTTGTTTTCTGGGTTTTTTTGCGGTAGGTGGGCCTCTCACTGCTGTGGCCTCTCCCGTTGCGGAGCACAGGCTCCGGACGCGCAGGCTCAGCAGCCATGGCTCACGGGCCCAGCCGCTCCGCGGCATGTGGGATCTTCCTGGACTGGGGCACGAACCCATGTCCCCTGCATCGGCAGGCGGACTCTCAACCACTGTGCCACCAGGGAAGCCCCATAGTTTTTTTT
>NW_006793856.1:696240-712647 GCF_000442215.2 Lipotes vexillifer | reverse complement strand
GACCGGGGCACGAACCCGCATCCCCCGCACCGGCAGGCGGACTCCCAACCACTGCGCCACCAGGGAAGCCCAAGCCCCATAGTTTTTTTTAAATTACTAAATGAAAAAAAATATATGTGAAATAATTCAGTTAGCCTGGTATGTGGCACATAAGTGTTCAGTTACTGTTTTTTGCATGAGTCTGATTTAGCCATCTGTAAGAGCACTGCTTTTGGTCCAGCTTAAAGCCTATGAAATTTCCCAAGAATTCGTGACAGACTTTACAGAAGTAATTCTCATTATATAATCCTCAGAAAAAAGATGGTTTAAAATTATCAAATTCCAAGAAAAAGTCAAATAGGTTTTCTACTCACACTCACTCCATAGTAATGAAAACAACTGAAAGAGAACCCCCAAAGTTATATAATTTGTGTCATTTCTAACATATTCTAAGCTCGGATACAGTAGATCAGATTTATTTATGTTAACCATATGGTGTTGAAAAATAAACAGGTTATATGAATATCATTTTAGCTTTAAATAAAACGAGAAAAAGGATTTTTAAATAAGCTAGTAGAACAAACACAGAAGAGACTAGGTTTTGAAGAATGTCCAATGGAACTTGATTAATTAGACAGGGAGGAGTCCTGACAGTGGGGTGCTTGAGCCGGCTAAGACTGGCTTTCAAGAGCCAATTGTTCAATTTTCAGGAATTTTGCAGGCCAGTTGTTAAAGATGGTTATTATTTAAAATTAATTACATAAACTTACAATTAAACATATTATATTCAATTGAAAGTTGGTAAATACTCAAAACTGATCACTTCCTAATTATTTTACTAAATTTTAGTGTTATCCAGTCTCTTGCGATTATTTACATCTGTTATACGTGTATGGTAGAAATACTATACAAACGCGTGCTACTGTACATCTCTTCCTAACTCCACGTTCAGTGGTCCTATTGGTAGTTTAAAATCAGCCATGGTAGGAATGTTTGCACCATGGAAATCAGCAAATGCTACAAATTAGGGCTTTTTTTCTTTTCAGAGAACCAGTTGTTAAACATCTGCCAGCATGCCAGTGAGTATTGGTCTCAGTTTTGCTTTCAGAAAGACACAAATTCTGGTCAACTCCTGGCTTTGGGAAAGAGCTAGGTCCTATATATAACCTTGTTGGGAGACAATTCTCCATGAGTTTCTCATGATTCTACATCTCTTGTGAGACAAGGCACTGTCATTCATTCTGAACTATCTCTTCAAGGATTTAGTACAGCAAACAGCCTTGAAGGTTATAGGCATGCTTGTCGCCCATTATTAAAAAAATTCAGGTTCCCTAAGCTTAGGGTTCCTCTCCTGTAACTCAAGTCACTTCCGTGAAGGCATTCATCTGAGCCTATCTGTGTTGCCTATATGGAACCTGGAGGCAAAGGGAACAAAGACAAATATGTGCTGATGCTCAGACTATTTGCTGTGCTGTATTTTTGTTACTCTCAGGCCCAGGATTTTCCTGTTTTCTACCAGACTCCATCAAACTGTGGCAGGCTTGCTTGTTAGCTGGCAGAAAGGGTAAAAGTTTCAGCCTTTCATAGTTCTTGATAACTCTTTCTGAAAGAGTAATCTAAGAGTTTAGTATAGCCTATGATTAAGCTAAAAAGAGCTAGAAAGTTTTCTTTTTTCTTAATATTGCAGTGCGTTACTTTTCTTAAATGCAATTCCAAGGATTTTAGTTGCTAAATACTTCCCTAGACCCTTATCTACTTGCCAGAATCTTCATATTGTCTCAATTCCAGACTAGGTCCCTTCCATTTCTTTTCCACAACACAGCAAAAAAAGTATATTTTCAAGAGAATGACAGAGAAATGATAAGAGGAAAAATAACAGCTTAGAAGGAAAGAGAGATATTTTCCTTTTTCAACAGTGAAAATTAAGATGCCAGCAGAAATTTTAAAAATCTTAAGACCGTTTGAAAAATAAGGAATTTTTTTTGAAAAAAAACCTGTTTTAAGGAAATGGCAGTTGATATCAAAATAATAGAGTCACCTAGGGAAAATAGTATCTGAAAGTTCTAAGAAGGTATGACTATGACACACGTATTGTTATTAGTATTTTGATATAACACTATACCCATTTTAGAAATATTCTTGTCCTCAAACAATGCAAAATCTTATTTTGTATGGGATCGTGGTATCCGGAGCGAGTACCCTCTTAGCCAACCCAAATATATCTAATACACCATTTTCCTCTTTAGTTACTCTCACTGGCTCTGGGCACTAAAGGCCACTGTGAAAGTCTCCAGAATGAAGATTTGTAAAAGTCTAGTTCTGTGTCACTAAATCAATGCCTGCCCCAGGTGGCACATGCTTGGAGCACCGCCAGCACTGTTTATGACAATTAGATTGCATCTGTTCACAAAGAAATGGATAATAGCATTTACAGGCTACCACCCTTAATAGTATGTTCTAATACAAAATCTCTTTAGTTTACCATTTTCAAGTCACTGGCTATGTCTTTTTTCTCAAAAACAAATGACAAAGGCATAGCAGTAGAAAAATAATCCATTACACAGCAACAGAACTTAAAGTAGACAATATTTTTCTAAATCACATTCCCTGCACTCTTTACCATTTACCTACCTGAGAGAGTTTTAGAATTAATTAGCACTTAGAAATCACAGCAAAGTTTTCATTGTTTAAAAATAGTCAAGAATAGCAGGAAAATAATTATTGTGCCAAACAAGTGGCCTTTTTTATAAAGATACATTGATTAGTAGTTGATTTTATCATCTTTTTTCATTCTTTTATCTCATTAAACTGGACTCAAAATTAAAATAAAAGTATTTTAAATTAACCTAATCAAGATATGTTGCCCATATTTCACCATATAACACCCACCTAGAGAACAGAATTAAGGGGCACTGATAGCAACAACCTATATTTCTTCTGACTTTGTCCCCTAACCACAATTTTGGGATGTCCAGACTCACTCAAAGTCCCTCCAGTTTTACCTGGGAGTCCCCAGGAGCAGATCCGTTCTGCCTCTACTACCTGCATGGAGACTCGGCATCTGCAGGACCCAGCCCTCATGATGCTAAATGTGGCACGCTCTCTAGAAAATTATATGTTCCAAAGCCATGCTGTGTTCCCTCCATAGAAAGGAAAATGCACCTCTTACTTTTTGACTTTGTGTCTAGAGACCAAATTAGAGATGCTTAGTGTCCTCATGTCTTAGAGTGAGGTTGTGGACACTTGTATATTCAACTCCTATTTTCTGTAAGACATATGTGGAGCTGGACCAGGGACACTGGCTGATAGTCTGACAAGGTGCTACACAGAAAATCAAGGCTCCCTTTGATGCCTGAGGCATTTGTTAAGCCAAGTCTTCCCTGACTGACTTTTCCTTCTTAAGCATGAGTTCTTTCCCAGGAAGCTTCATGTATTCATGTAAATAGATCTCTGCAGGCCCACTCAACCAGACAGCCAGATATGCTTGAATCCTAGGAGGAAAATACTGCTTACACTCTAGTGGTGCTCCCAGTGTGCTCAGAAAGAACTGTAAAAGTTGGCAGCCATCCTCAATTATTGTTATATACCCAGCGTGAGATAAAAGGCTAACAATGGTCTGGTGAATTGAGAATGTAGAAGGTAAAGTGAGTTTTTCATAATCATTTAGGAAAATCCCTTTGCCTCTATTATTTAGAACATCAGCACAAGGAATATTTATCTATTAAAAATATGCTCTTAAAAGATGGACTCACAAGATGATTGTTATATATAATGCAAAAAAACCCCTAAAGCTAACATAATACTTAGTGATGAAAGACCAAACACCTTCTCCCTAAGATCATGATCAAGGGAAGGGTGTCTACATTCAGGACTTTATTCAACATTAAACTAGGGATTCTAGCCAGTGCAAAAGGGCAAGAAAAAGAAGTAAACTCCTCAATATGTCTTTATTCAGAGAAGACATACATAATTATTTATGTAGAAAATCCCATGGAATCTACAAAAAAATGCTACTAAAACCAATAGGTGAGTTTCGCAAGGTTGTGAGATACAAGATGGACATAGAAAAATCTATCTTATTTCTATATACCAGCAACAATCAGAAATTAAAATTGAAATGAGAATACCATTTAC
Source organism: Lipotes vexillifer (assembly GCF_000442215.2). Lineage (NCBI taxonomy): Eukaryota > Metazoa > Chordata > Mammalia > Artiodactyla > Lipotidae > Lipotes > Lipotes vexillifer. Next base: position 708,534 of record NW_006793856.1, on the reverse strand, counting down.
AATTGCGTAAAAAAGTGAAATACTTAGGGATAATTCTGACAAAAGATATGCATGACATGTTGAAAACTATCGAACATAGCTCAGAGAAATTAAGAAAGACCTAAATAAATTGAGAGGTAGACCATGTTCATAGGTTGAAAACTTCAATGTTGTTAAGATGTCTGTTTTCCTGATTGATCTATAGATTCAAATCAGTTCCAATCAAAAATAGGAGGTTTTGTATAGAAATTGACAAGATTCTAAAATTTATATGGAAATGCAAAGGACTTTAGAATAGGCAAAACAACTTTGAAAAAGAAAAGCAAACTTGGAGGACTAACACTACCTGATTTTAATACTTACGATAAATCTACAATTAAGACAGTGATATTAGTACAAGGTAGATAAATAGATTAATTGGGCAGAACAGAGACTCCAAAAGTAGATCCATACATATACGGACAGCTGATTTTTTAACAGATGTGCACAGGCAATTCAATAAGAAAGGACAGTCTTTTAATAAATGGGTCTGAAATAAATGGATGTTAATATACAAAAAAATTGAACTTCAATCCATATCTCAAACCATATATACAAATTAATTTAAAATGCACCAAAGGTCTAAATGTAAAATCTAAAACTATAGAACTTCTAGGCAAAGACATAGGAGAAACTATTTGTGACCTTCGGTTAGGCAAAGATTTCTTAGCTATGCCACTAAAAACACAATCAATGACAACAACAAAAAAAAGGTAACTTGGCTTTGTCAAATTTTAAAACTTCTGCTCTTAAAAAGACATGGTTAAGTGAAAAAAACCCTACTAGGAAAAAATATTAAAATTCAAACTTTCAAAATTCAACAGTAATAAAAACTAATATAATTATTTTTAAATGGTCAGAATATTTGAACAGACACCTCACCAAAGAAGATATATAGATGGCAAATAAGTATATAAAAAATAGTCAACAATTTTAGTCATTAGGAAAATGCAAATTAAAACTACAGTGAGATGCTACTACACAACTATTAAAGTGGCTAACATGAAAAAGACTGACGGAGCGTCAGGGGAAGCACTTCCGCACACGGCCCGGCCCACCAAGCTGAGGTGTCAATGCAGCCATTTCGCACTAAGCACTCTGATATGAAGGGTCAGGTGCGAGGCCTCTGCACGAAGTACCCTGTGAACAAGAGAAACCAGACGAAGCACAAAGGAAAAGAAAAAAAAAAGCAAGCTGCAAATCCTCTGAAAAACATGTCTCTGCACCTCTAGCTACTGCAGAGGTTGGCGTCTTTAGTGGAGTCTCCTATTGCAGGGCAACCTTCAAGATGGCGGAGGAGTAAGACATAGAGATCACCTTCCTCCCCACAAATACATCAAAAATACATCTACAGCTGAAAAGTTGGAGTGAGAACAGTGCCTCTTGACCAGTTTTGCTTCACCGACTCAGCTGTGGGAAAAGGACCAGCACTGGGTCCAGCTGGAAGGGGAGGCTTGCCTTGTGGCTGACAGGGTCTTGGTGCCCCAGCCTGGTGTCAGGCCTGAGCCTCTGAGGTGGGAGAGCCAAGTGCAGGACATTGGACCACCAGAGACCTCCCGACACCATGTAATATCAATTGATGAGAGCTCTCTCAGAGATCTCAGTCGCAATGTTAAGACCCAGGTCCACCCAACAGCCAGCAAGCTCCAGTGCTCGATGCCCCATGCTAAACAACTAGAAAGACGGGAATACAAGCCCACCCATTAGCAGAGAGGCTACCAAAAATCATACTAAGTTCGCAGACATGCTAAAACACACCACCACACGTGGCCCTACCCACCAGAAAGACAAGATCCAGCCCCACAAACCAGAACACAGGTGCCAGTCCCCTCTACCAGTTCACAAGCGGCTGAACCAACCTCACTCACTGTGGACAGACACCAAAAGCAATGGGAAGTACGAACCTGCAGGCTGCTAAAAGGAAGGCTGAAACAAAGTAAATTAAACAAAATGAGAAGACAGAGAAATACACAGCAGACGAAGGAGCAAGGTAAAAACCCACCAGAGCAAACAAATGAAGAGGAAATAGGCAGTCTACCTGAAAAATAATTCAGAGTAATGATAGTAAAGATGATCCAAAATCTTGGAAATAGAATGGAGAAAATACAAGAAACATTTAACAAGGACCTAGAAGAACTAAAGGGCAAACAAACAGTGATAAACAACACAATAAATGACATTTAAAATTCTCTAGAAGGAATCAATAGCAGAATAACTGAGGCAGAAGAACGGATAAGTGACCTGGAAGATAAAATACTGGAAATAACTACTGCAGAGCTGAATAAAGAAAAAAGAATTAAAAGAATTGAGGACAGTCTCAGAGACGTTGGGGACAATAATAAATGCACCAATATTTGAATTATAGGGGTACCAAAAGCAGAAGAGAAAAACAAAAGGGTCTGAGAAAATATTTGAAAAGATTACAGTTGAAAACTTCCCTAATATGGGAAAGGAAATAGTCAGTCAAGTCCAGGAAGTGCAGAGAGTCCCATACAGGATAAATCCAAGGAGAAACACGCCAAGACACATATTAATCAAACTACCAAAAATTAAATACAAAGAAAAAATACTAAAAGCAGCAAGGAAAAAGCAACAAATAACATCCAAGGGAATCTCCATAAGGTTAACAGCTGATTTTTCAGCAGAAACTCTGCAAGCCAGAAGGAAGAGGCATGATATACTTAAAGTGATGAAAGGGAAAATCCTACAACCAAGATTACTCTCCCCAGCAAGTATCTCATTCAGATTCGATGGAGAAATTAAAACCTTTACAGACAAGCAAAAGCTAAGAGAATTCAGCACCACCAAACCAGCTTTATAACAAATGCTAAAGGAACTTCTCTAGACAGGAAACACAAGAGAAGGAAAAGACCTACAATAACAAACCCCAAACAATTAAGAAAATGGTAATAGGAACATACATATCGATAATAACCTCAAATGTAAACAGCTTAAATGCTCCAACCTAAACCCATAGATTGGCTGAATGGATACAAAAAAAACACCCGTATATATGCTGTCTACAAGAGACCGACTTCAGACCTAGGGACACATACAGACTGAAACTCATGGGATGCACAAATATATTCCATGCAAATGGAAATCAAAAGAAAGCTGGAGTAGCAATGCTCATATCAGACAAAATAGACTTTAAAATAAAGACTGTTACAAGAGACAAAGAAGGAAACTACATAATGGTCAAAGGATCAATCCAAGAAGAAGATATAACAATTATAAATATCTATGCACCCAACACAGGAGCACCTCAATACATAAGGCAACTGCTAACAGCCATAAAAAGGGAAATCAACAGTAACACAATAATAGTAGGGGACTTTAACATCCCATTTTCACCAATGTACAGACAATCCAAAATGAAAATAAGTAAGGAAACACAAGCTTTAAATGACACATTAGACAAGATGGACTTAATTGGATTTAATTGATATTTTTAGGACATTCCACCCAAAAACAACAGAATACACTTTCTCCTCAAGTGCTCATGGAACATTCTCCAGGATAGATCATACATTGGGTCACAATTCAAACCTTGGTAAATTTAAGAAAATTGAAATTTTCTGAACACAACACTATGAGGCTACATATCAATTACAGGAAAAAACCTGTAAAAAATACAAACACATGGAGGCTAAACAATACGCTACTAAATAGCCAAGAGATCACTGAAGAAATCAAAGAGGAAATCAAAAAACACCTAGAAACAAATGACAATGGTGACACGATGATCCCAAACCCTATGGGATGCAGCAAAAGCCGTTCGAAGAAGAGGGAAGTTTATAGCAATACAATCCTACCTCAAAAAACAAGAAAAATCTCAAATAAACAACTTAAACTTACACCAAAAGCAAGTAGAGAAAGAAGACAAAAACCCCCAAATTTAGCAGAAGGAAAGAAATCATAAAGATCAGATCAGAAATAAATGAAAAAGAAATGAAGGAAACAATAACTAAGATCAATAAAACTAAAATTTGGTTCTTTCAAAAGATAAATAAAATTGATAACCATTAGCCAGACTCAACAAGAAAAAAAGGGAGAAGACTCAAATCAACAGAATTAGAAATGAAAAAGGAGAAGTAACAACTGACACGGCAGAAATACAAAGGGTCATGAGAGATTACTACAAGCAACTATATGTCAATAAAATGGACAACCTGGAAGAAATGGACAAATTCTTAGAAAAGCACAACATTTCAAGACTGAACCAGGAAGAAATAGAAAATATGAACAGACCAGTCACAAGCACTGAAATTGAAACTGTGATTAAGAATCTTCCAAAAACAAAAGCCCAGTACCAGATGTCTTCACAGATGAATTCTATCAAACATGTAGAAAAAAGCTAACACCTATCCTTCTCAAACTCTTCCAAAATATAGCAAAGAACACTCCCAAACTCATTCTACGAGGTCTCCATTCACCCTGATTCCAAAACCAGACAAAGATGTCACAAAAAAAGTAAACTACAGGCCAATATCACTGATGAACATAGACGCAAAAATCCTCAACAAAGTACTAGCAAACAGAATCCAACAGCACATTAAAAGGATCATACACCATAAACAAGTGGGGTTTATCCCAGGAATGCAAGAATTCTTCAATGTATGCAAATCAAACAATGTGAAACACCATATAAACAAATTGAAAGATAAAAACATATGAGAATCTCAATAGATGCAGAAAAAGCTTTCGACAAAATTCAACACCCATTTATGATAAAAACCTTGCAGAAAGTAGGCATAGAGGGAACCTACCTCAACATAATAAAGGCCATATATGACAAACCCACAGCCAACATCATTCTCAATGGTGAAAAGCTGAAACCATTTCCACTAAGATGAGGAACAAGACAAGGTTACCCACTCTCACCACTATTATTCAACATACTTTTGGAAGTCCTAGCCACAGCAATCAGAGAAGAAAAAGAAATAAAAGGGATCCATATCGGAAAAGAAGAAGTAAAGCTGTCACTGTTTGCAGATGACATGATACTATACATAGAGAATCCTAAAGATGCTACCAGAAAACTACTAGAGCTAATCAATGAATAAAGTAGCAGGATACAAAATGAATGCACAGAAATCTCTTGCATTCCTATACATTAATGACAAAAAATATGAAAGAGAAATTAAGGAAACATTCCCATTTACCATTGCAACAAAAAGAATAAAATACCTAGGAATAAACCCACCTAAAGAGACAAAAGACCTGTATGCGGAAAACTATAAGACACTAATGAAATAAATTAAAGATGATACAAACAGATGGAGAGATATACCATGATCTTAGATTGGAAGAATCAACTTTGTGAAAATGACTATACCACCCAAAGCAATCTACAGATTCAAACTACCAATGGCATTTTTCACAGAACTAGAACAAAAAATTTCACAATGTGCATGGAAACACAAAAGACCCAGAATAGCCAAAGCAATCTTGAGAAAGAAAAATGGAGCTGGAGGAATCAGGCTCCTGGACTTCAGCTATACTACAAAGCTACAGTAATGAAGACAGTATGGTACTGGCACAAAAACAGAAATAGAGATCAATGGAACAGGATAGAAAGCCCAGAGATAAACCCACGCACATATGGTCACCTTATATTTGATAAAGGAGGCAAGATTATACAATGGAGAAAAGACAGCCTCTTCAATAAGTGGTGCTGGAAAATCTGGACAGCGACGTGAAAAGAATGAAATTAGAACACTCTCTAACACCATATACAAAAATAAACTCAAAATGGATTAAAGACCTAAATGTAAGGCCAGACACTATCAAACTCTCAGAGGAAAACACAGGCAGAACACTCTATGACATAAATCACAGCAAGATCCATTTTGACCCACCTCCTAGAGAAATGGAAGTAAAAACAAAAATAAACAAATGGGACCTAATGAAATTTAAAAGCTTTTGCACAGCAAAGGACACCATAAACAAGATGGGAGAAAATATTTGCAAATGAAGCAACTGACAAAGGATTAATCTCCAGAATATATAAGCAGCTCATGAAGCTCAATATCAAAAAAATAACCCAATCCAAAAATGGGCAGAAGACCTAAATAGATATTTCTCCAAAGAGATATATAGATGGCCAACAAGCACATGAAAGGATGCTCAACATCACTAATCATTAGAGAAACACAAATCAAAATTACAATGATGTATTACCTCACACTGGTCAGAATGGCCATCATCAAAAAATCTACAAACAATAAATACTGGAGAGGGTGTGGAGAAAAGGGAACCCTCTCGCACTGTTTGTGGGAGTGTAAATTGATACAGCCACTATGGAGAACAGTATGGAGGTTCCTCAGAAAACTAAAAATAGATCTACCATATGACCAAGCAATCCCATTACTGGGCATATACCCTGAGAAAACCATAATTCAGAGACATGTACCTCAATGTTCATTGCAGCACTATTTACAATAGTCAGGACATGGAAGTAACCTAAGTGTCCATCAACAGATGAATGTATAAAGAAGATGTGGCACATATATACAATGGAATTTTACTCAGCCATATGAAGAAATGAAATTGAGTTATCTGTAGTGAGGTGGATGGACCTAGAGTCTGTCATACAGAGTGAAGTAAGTCAGAAATAGAAAAACAAACACTGTATGCTAACACATATATAGGAATCTAAAAAAAAAAAAAATGGTTCTGATAAACGTAGGGGCATCACAGGAATAAAGATGCAGATGTAGAAAATGCACTTGAGGACAGCAGGAGGGGCAAGGGTAAGCTGGGACAAAGTGAGAGCGTAGCATTGACATACATACACTACCAAATGTAAAATAGCTAGCTAGTGGGAAACAGCTGCATAGCACAGGGAGATCAGCTTGTTGCTTTGTGACCACCTAGAGGGGTGGGATAGGGAGGGTAGGAGGGAAACACAAGAGGGAGGAGATATGGGGATATATGTATACATATAGCTAATTCACTTTGTTATACAGCAGAAACTATCATAACATTGTAAAGCAACTATACTCCAATAAAGAAATTAAAAAAAAAAAAGAGTGACCATCCCAAATGTTGGCAGGACACCTACACCTCCTATGCAACTGTAATTAGGAACGTAAAATGGATTGGAAAACACTTTGGCAAGTTTTGAAAAGCTGAACAAAGACTTACCACATGATCCTACCATTCCACTCCTAAATATTTACCTAGAGAAATGAAAGTACATGTCCAAACAAAGATTTATATAAGAATGTTCACAGTGGCTTTACTGTAATAGCCCAAACTGGAAACAACCCAAATGTCCATCAACAGGTTAATGAATAAAGAAATTGTAGTAAATCCATATAATGGTATATTACTCAGTATAACAATGAATGAACTATTGATACACACAACATAGATGAATTCAAAATAATTACGCTGAGTGAAAGAGGATAGACAAAAAAGAGTACATACTACACAATTCCTTTTACATTAAACTCTAAAACATCCAAACTAATCTAGAGTGACAGAAAAGAAATCAGTGGTTTCTTGAGGAGAAAGGGGAGAGAGGATAGGTATTATGAGGGGCACAAGTAACCTTCTGGGTATGATGCGTGTGTTTGCTATCATGACTGTGGTGACATTTTCCGAGGTGTATAAATAAGCTAAAACATCACATTTTACTCTTTAAATACATGCAATTTATTGTATGACAATTATACCTCAATAATGCTCGTAAAAACAGAACACACGATGGGGCTTCCCTGGTGGCGCAGTGGTTGAGAGTCCGCCTGCCGATGCAGGGAACGTGGGTTCATGCCCCGGTCTGGGAGGATCCCACATGCCGCGGAGCGGCTGGGCCCGTGAGCCATGGCCATTGAGCCTGCGCGTCCGGAGCCTGTGCTCCGCAGCGGGAGAGGCTACAGCAGTGAGAGGCCTGCGGACCCCCAAAAAAAAAAAAAAACAAAAAAAAAAAAAAAAACAGAACACATGAAAAATACTTTCCCCAGATTATCGAATGGGAAATATCACTTGAAGCTTCAAACTTGGCACCAACAGTAAGAATTACTAACATTTGTATCAACTTCCTACCTTCTAAACAGTCTGCAAATAAATGGACATTTACCAAAAGTCTGAAATAAATGGATATTTGGAATTACAATACTTTAAGTCATTAATAGTCTTATTTTGCACCACAGTGACACAGTAAAAAGTTAAATTACTACTCTTTTTGAAGCAGTGAAATGTTAAATTAGTACTCTTTAACGTGAAAGACTTGATTTGAGAAGGACTATATGAAGGGATCCTGGAGTAGGAGTCCACTTTCCCTGAAGTTTTAGCTTAAACGCATGGAACACAGTGTATTTCAGTGGGCCCTGCTAGTAACCGCAACCTCTGGAGGTGTTAAACCACCATTAGGTACCTAGCATTCTAGCCATTCAGTGGGTAAAGACATCTGTTGACCTAGTAGGATGATAACACTTTTATCAAATCTATATTACAGGCTGTTCACTGTACTATGTGCCAGGCTTTCTATGTATACCAGGCATACAAGAGCAATTATAAGGTCTTAAGGGACTCATAGTTTAGTATTATCTTGATATCAACAAGCATTACTATTGCATCATGAACATAGTTTACCAGACATAGTATTGCTAAAGAATAAGATGTAACTCTCTAATTGCAGAAATAATTACACTGAATTTATAGGGAATATGGCTTTAAGCCCATGGAATAATAAAGAGTACTGCATTATGGTTGTGATTTGTGAACACCCTATGAATCAGACACTGACACAAAAGAGATCAAGCACAGTGCATGTCTGGGTACAAAGAAAGAGGTAAAATATAACACTGTGTAGCAAATTATCTGTTCACTAGGCCTAAATTATCTTTAATTTGAATTTATTCTTGTCAAATATGAAGGCTGCTGTTTCCCTATAGACTTATTTTTTTTTTTGGTATGTGGGCCTCTCACTGTTGTGGCCTCTCCTGTTGCGGAGCACAGGCCCCGGACGCGCAGGCTCAATGGCCATGGCTCACGGGCCCAGCCGCTCCGCGGCATGTGGGATCTTCCCAGACCAGGGCACAAACCCATGTCCCCTGCATCGGCAGGCGGACTCTCAACCACTGCGCCACCGGGGAAGCCCTAGACTTTCTTTTGACATCTGTAGGCTGTTTCAGGTTGATTCATTACCTTGGTGATAGACTTCATATTCTATTTTCAGGCTTTTTTTTTTTTTTTTTTTTGCAAATTCCAGAATCAAGATTAACTGCCTGTGTGATCATTTCTCAAATAAGAAATTGTTTTGCATCATTCACTTAGATGTGTCCTAGATTGTGGTTAGCAAGTTTAAATAAACAAATGCAGAGAGTGGGTGCAGTACAAGTATAGTGACTATAATTAGGTAGGCACTTCCCTATCATTGGTTTGTAACCTTTCACAATAACCCTCACTCTTATTAATAAGCTATTATTTTTTATGCACTTAACCCTGGTTCTGGAACTTGATTTAAATTCTAATATGCTCTGCCTATATCTACACAACAGAAAGTAAAATGAAGATCTAGGGAAGTTAAGCTGGATACAGTAGATCGAATAATTCCCACCTATATTGCTAACCTAGGAAAGCAAAATCACTATTTAGTTCTAAATTTGTCTCTTTCACTAAAAGTAAAATATTTGATTCAGTTAATACCAATGGGAAAGAATTATGCATTATTATGTACTGTAGCTCTGGTTAACATGCCCAAGCTTAATTAAAAGGGCTTTGGTGACGTTGTTGAGGAGTCTCAGCTCATTCTACAATTTCAGATTTTCCACTAAATAATATAAAAAGAAAGTACAATAGTAAAATTATATTCTGAATTTAGTAATACAAAATAACCTATTATTTTGAGACTAAGATTAGTTGGGCTAGCCTAGATGATCATACTCCTAAAAAGTTCTAAAAGAATTTGTTTCACTTTTCTCATTCTCCTTAGGCAACATCAATTACAGCAAGCACAGTGATGCTGTAAAAACTTATTTCTACCATCAAGAAACAAAGTTAAATCAGTACATGCTGATTTAACTTTCTGGAGTATATTCTTAATATAAACAGACATCAACTTGACTTCAGTTTTCCAACTGTGTTCAACTTGCTAATGCACTGAATACATGGTATACTATTTTCAACTGGCTTATAAACTGAATGCATGGTGCTGCTCAATGCATTTTTGTAATATCACAGTAATATTATAATTAAGCAAATTTTATGGTATTGAAGTGAGTGAATAACAAGAGTGTGAGCCTCCTCTGGGAATTTCTAGAAGGCATACTCTAATATCAACAAGAAACATGAAAACAAAACCTAGTTTTCATGATTCTGTTCCCTTCTAGATATTCCTTCACTAAGAATACAGCAATGCTAGTTTTTCTCTTTCCAAAATAAAGACAAAATGTTCCAAACAGGAACTGATCTGTGCAGGGTTGCATAGAGAACTACAAACAGTACATTTATTTCTCCTCCAGTGTTCTCTGCCCTCTTAACTATGTATTTCAATTGCATTATTTCTCTTGGGAATTTTCCATTAACTGATCAATCTGTACATTAGGTTATTTTCCCTGAAATAATATTGAGCTCCTGCTCTCATTTGCTATTTTCCCCACATTAGTGCTAATTAGATCCCCTTGGATCAGGGCAAATAATACTGTTCCATCTTGGCATTCTCTCTCAAATGCTGTTGACAATGAGGCACAGTTTTATTTATTATGCATTGAATACTTTTAAATTGTCCTGAAAAATTCTGCCTGAGATTGTAATTATGTTGACTTGGCCTTCTTTGAAAGTTCTCAAACTTTCTGATCTTTTCAAAGGTAAGGTATTTAAAATTCACTAGAATATTAAAGAAAACGTCAGCACCCACACCCATGACTTCTGATTATATCTAGAGAAGAAAGAGACAGAGAGGAGAGAGACAGAGACAGAGAAGAAGAGAGAGGGAGAGAGAGAAGAAAAAAGTGTGATTTACCAAGGAACATTAAAGTGGAATTTAACACAAAATACATTTATGGCCATTTTAACTATGATATTGACTAACCCAATTTCTAATATAAAGCAAAACTATCAGAACTTTAAAATTAGTCCAGTTGTTATGTTTAATGAGCTTAAAAATTTGATGACTTTGTCTTTTTTCCTTTTGTATTTCACCTCTCCTCTACTGTTATACTCTCAAAATGTCTTTTTTTTTTTTTTTTTTCGATGCCTTTTTTTTTTTTTTTTCTTTTTGCAGTACGTGGGGCTCTCACCGTTGTGGCCTCTTCCATTGCGGAGCACAGGCTCCAGACGCGCAGGCCCAGCGGCCATGGTTCACGGGCCCAGCCGCTCCGCGGCATGTGGGATCCTCCTGGACCGGGGCACGAACCCTCGTCCCCTGCATCGGCAGGCGGACTCTCAACCACTACGCCACCAGGGAAGCCCTCTCAAAATGTCTTCTGCTTGACATCTTAGACATTAATTGAGAAGTTAATTGAGAAGTACAATATTATGGACGATGGGAGGAAGAAATACAAATAGGATTAAAATGTCTTATTTCCATAGGATTTAATGTGTGACATGGGTTGCCACCTGATTTAAGTAGCTGTGGGAATCCCTGTTTGAATTCTTTTAAAATTACTAAATTACAAGTCAATGGTGTGAAAAAAATAAGTGAGGGACAGTGTTCCAAGTTAAAAGAGTCAAAAACAATGTAATAATTAAACATAATGTGAGAACCTAATTTGGATCCTGTTTTAAACAAACCAACTGTAAAAAGACATTTTTGAGACAATTGGGACAATTTGATTATGGCCTGGGTGTTACATGATACCAAGGAATTATTTTCAATTTGTGAGGTATGATAATGGCTCTGTGGTTGTGAAATAAAATTTCTATAATTCTTATTGACGCATACTGAGTTAGGAGTGCAATGGTATGCTGTCTGAGATTTGCTGTAAGGCATGTTAGCAAAGTAAAAAGAGGTGGGGAATACATGCAGTAAGTAAGGTAAAAACCCTGATAATTATTGGCTGTACTAGATGGTATATATATGGAGATTCATTATTCTATCTTCTACTTCTGTATATGTTTAAATATTTTAAAATAAAAATATTTTAACAAATAAAAAAGTAACACATATTCAATATGTAAAAGTACAAATAATATGACATGTATAATTTAATATGCAGAAGTCCTCCCTCACCACCACCCATAAATATTACTCACAGAGGAAACCACTATTAACAATTTGGTGTGTATACCAATATGGACATTTCTATCTACATATATACCTATATA
>NW_006793856.1:649397-696230 GCF_000442215.2 Lipotes vexillifer | reverse complement strand
TATAGACATTTCTATATATATATATATATATATATATATATATATATATATATATATATATATATATATATTTAATTTTTTTTACCAAAATTTTTTAACCTTTTCTTTATTAACCTTTTCTTTTTTAACCTTTTCTTTATTAAAACTGTATCTTGGACACTTTTCCATGTCAGTAAGTTTAGACCTACCTTATTCTTACTAAGATAATTCCATTGCTTGGATATTTTGCATGGATGACTTTATTTCTACAATCCCATATAGATGAGTATTTCATTTGTTCCCAGTTTTTAACTATTACAAGCAAAATTACAGGGAACTTTTTGTACATGTCTCTTTGTACATTTGTGTGACCACGTCAGTAGAATATAGTTTTAGGAGTAGGGTTGAGAGGCAGTCTAAATTAGTGGGCAAGAGTGTGCACACTGCAGTCAGGATCCTTGGGTGCTAATTTCAGTGCTGTCACTGACAATCTGAGTGATCCTGGGCACTCAGAATGTCAGTTTGTCTCCTGAAAATAGGATTAATAATAATCATACTCACTTGTTAACATTATTGTGAGAATAAATAACATATAAAGCATTTAGAATAGCTGCGAATTAATAAGAAATATATATATTAGTCTCTGTCCCTGGTTCCTGCTACTTATATACTTATATTTGGTGTTTGACCCCATTTCCTGACACAGAGCTCCTACAATCCTTGTAATTTCCTGAGTGAAAGGAGTGGCTGACACAGAGCTCCTAAATCCTCTGGAATTTCCTGGGTAATAGAAGCTTCTTTTGTTCTCATGAGGTGACTCCCGTTGGGCTCCTGGATGGGGCCACGACATGATTAGAAGGTTGGAAATTTTAGTCCTACTCTCCATTCTCTGGAAAGCGGACAGGAGCTGAAAACTGATTGTATTATCCATCATGTCTACATAATGAAACCTCCATAAAAATCCCTAAAGCACAGGGTCTGAAGAGCTTCCAGGCTGATGAACACATCGTGTGTGGGAAGGGTTGTACACCCCAACTCCCTGGGGACAGAAGCTCCTGTACTTGAGATCTATCCGGAACTCACCTATGTATTTCCTTATCTGGGCGTTCATCTGTATCCTTTATTACATCTTTCATTATAAACTGGTAAATGTAAATAAGTATTTCCCTGAGTTCTGTGAGCCATTCTAGAAACTATCAAACCCAAGGAGGGGGTCATGGGAACCTCCAGTTTATAGCCAATTGGTCATAACTAGAGGTGAGAACCTGGGACTTGCTATTGGTGTCTGAAGTGGAGGCAGTCTTGTGGGACTGAGCCTTTAACCTTTGGCATCCAATGCTAACTTCAGGTTAATAGTGTCAGAACTAACTGAATTGTAGGACACCTAGCTGGTGTCAGAGAATTGGTTAGTGTGGGAAAAAATCCACACAGCAGGTCATAGAAGTATTCTGTGTGAATGCAGTGAGTAGGAAAAAATAGTTTTTCTTCAGTTGGTGTAGAGAGTTTTTTCCTTCCTATAAAATAGCTCATGACACACATAGGAAGTTCTCAATAAATGTCAGTTATCATTACTGTTAATGTAGATTGGGTTGATTTACATTCCCACCAACAGCAAGAAAATAATTTTTTTAATCTGATGAAGGAAAATCATCTCATTGTTTCAATTTCCATTTTCTTAATATTTGTTGAGGTTGAACATTTGTTTATAGATTTCCTGGCCACTTTTATATTATTTCTTTTATATTAACTTTTATATTAATGAGTGTCCTTTACCCATATTCCCACTGAAATAAAACTTAGTAATGGCACATTCTAGGGAGATGAACAACCACCTACGAGTTCTGATCAGACTGAATTTCCAGGTAAGAGAATCTGCATATTCTAGCTTTAACCTGACTTAAAGGAATCTAGAGGACATCCACCCCCAGCTATGTATCAGACCAACACTCGCACCAAGAAGCTGGGTCAAATCCTATAAAAGAAATCAGCTATTTGAAGGCACTCAAGAGCAACACTTAAAGGGGCAAGATCGGGCTTCCCTGGTGGCGCAGTGGTTGAGAGTCCGCCTGCCGATGCAGGGGATGCGGGTTCGTGCCCCGGTCCGGGAAGATCCCACGTGCCGCAGAGCGGCTGGGCCCGTGAGCCATGGCCGCTGAGCCTGCGCGTCCGGAGCCTGTGCTCTGCAACGGGAGAGGCCACAACAGTGAGAGGCCCGTGTACCTCAAAAAAAAAAAGGGGGGGGGTCAAGATCACAGAGAGAAGAGAAGCACACAAATGTGAATTTAACATTCTCCTCCGCTTTACCTCTTGAGAAATTTGCCAATACTTAATGGCCAAGCAGAGAGTTCACCTTTCAAGCTCAGAGATTTCAGCATGTTCACAGGGATGAAAAGATAAAAACTGATGCCTAAGAACCATCAAGGTAAACACCTTTGCTTTGCATTAGACTCCAGAAAGGCTATGTCCCAGGACTGAGGACAAATCAAAATATACCAGACCTTACTTAGACTGAAATTCCATCACAAATCATCTTAATTGTTGATTAAATCGAAGACATCTACCCTTATACAAACTGCATACCAACAGAAAGAATACCTCCTCTGGAAGGAATATAAGATCATCTGAACGTCTGTAATTTTTATGCCTTCAGTCAAATTTTATGCCTTCAGTCAAAAATTACTTGGGCCTCCCTGGTGGCGCAGTGGTTGAGAGTCCGCCTGCCGATGCAGGGGATACGGGTTCGTGCCCCGGTCTGGGAGGATCCCACATGCCGCGTAGCGGCTGGGCCTGTGAGCCGTGGCCGCTGAGCTTGCGCGTCCGGCAACGGGAAAGGCCACGACAGTGAGAGGCCCACATATCGCAAAAAAAAAAAAAAAAAAAAAAAAATTACTAAGCATGCCAGGAGACAAGGCCATATTACCAAGCACCAAAAGCCTAAACAACAACAAAATAGTAGACAACAGGAATGTATCTACAGATAATCAAATAATGGAGTTATCATTTATGGCAAAGAAAACAAAAAACATTTCCTTCAAATAAGCAACAATAAGACTGACAGCTGTCTTTTTATCATAAATGTTGAAAGAAAATAACTGTCAAAAGCTATATTTCCATAGACCCCCAAGATAACCATCAAAAGTGAAGAAGTTTTGCAAGATGAAAAAGTTCTATTGATTTGATTGCATGACAATGTGAATGTACATAACATTATTGAACTATACACTTAAAATGGTTAACTATACCCTTAATGGTTAGTTTAATGATAAATTTTATGTTGTATATTTTACCACAATGTTTTAGAAAGTAAAGGAGAGAGGAAAAAAGAAAGTGAAGAAGAAAGTGACTTTCGTGGCATGTAAATTGTACCCTAATAAAGCTATGTTTTTAATGTGAGGAAACAAAGACATTTTAAAACAAAACAGAGAGAATTCATCATTGGCAGATCAGTATTAAAAGGAATATTAAAGGTAGCTCTTCAGACAGAAGAAAAATAACCCCAGGTAGAACACAGAAATGTAAGACAGAATGAAAAGCAATAGAAAGGAACTCTAAATAATTATAACAGCAGAAAACAATAATACTACTACTGGAAGGGGCTAAATATATACATATATGAAAATGTAAGAAAAATGGCAGAAGTGTAGCATATGGAGTCGGCGTTCAAACGTCTTGACATTGTTAGGAAGTGGTAAAAGTACTAAGTTGTGTAGACTCTAGTAAGTCACGAATGCATGTTGTAATGTCTATGGTAATTACTAGAAAATATTATGAAATAACATATAATCAACAGTTCATAGAGGACAAAATAGATTTATAAAAATATTTCATCAGTTCAAAGGAGGTAAGAAAGGGAAAGAAAGAACAGAGAAACAAGTAGGAAACAACAAAATGACAGATCTGAAAATAAAAATATCAGCAATTTGGATGAAATTCTCCAATTAAAGAGACCATCAGAGGGACTTCCCTGGTGGCACAGTGGTTAAGAATCCTCCTGCCAATGCAAGGGCCCGCGCACCGCAACGAAAAGTAACCCCCACTCGCTGCAACTAGAGAAAGCCTGCGCACAGCAACAAAGACCTAACACAGGGTTTCCCTGGTGACGCAGTGGTTGAGAGTCCGCCTGCTGATGTAGGGGACGCGGGTTCGTGCCCCGGTCCGGGAAGATCCCACGTGCCGCGGAGTGAATTGGCCCGTGAGCCATGGCTGCTGAGCCTGCGCATCCGGAGCCTGTGCTCCGCAACGGGAGAGGCCACAAAAAAAAAAAAAAAAAAAGACCTAACACAGCCAAAAATAAATAAATAAAAGAAATAAATTTATTTTTAAAAAGAGAGAGAGAGACCATCAGACTAGACTTTAAAGTAAAACTCAATTATGTATCTTTAAAAGAGACACACGTTAAACATAAGGACATGGAAGCATTAAAAACAAAATATTGGAGAAATGTATATAATGCAATAAAAAAAAGTTGCTAGAGCTGTACTAATATCAGGGGGAAAAAAGGTATTACCAGAGGTAGCAAATATATGATCAAGATAAAAGGGTCAATCCACTAAATTGACTTAATGATTATAAATATGTGTACTTCTAATAACAGAGCCTCAAAAGAAGCAAAATTTGACAGAACCGAAGGAAAAATGGATGAATCGCGATTACATTTGAAGACTTGAATGCATCACTCTCAGCAAAGAACAAGCAAAAAAAAAAAATCATAGGATTTAGAAGATTTTAACAAACATGATTAATGAGCCTCATTTGACTGGTATGTACAACAGCATGCATGTTTTTTTCAAGTGTAATAAACCATTTGCCAAAATTAACCACGTGCTGGACCATAAATCAAGTCTCAACAAATTTCAAAGAATTTAAATCATTAATCTTATGAAATGAGGCTGGAAATCAACTATTAAAAGTAACTAGAAGAAGTCCAAATGTTTGCGGGAAAAAGCCATACACTTCTAAAAAAAACCTATTGGTCAAAGAATCGTTCACAATAAAAACTTTGAATTATAACAGAAAATGTGAAATATCAAATGTGT
Organism: Lipotes vexillifer; assembly: GCF_000442215.2. Taxonomy (NCBI): domain Eukaryota; kingdom Metazoa; phylum Chordata; class Mammalia; order Artiodactyla; family Lipotidae; genus Lipotes; species Lipotes vexillifer. The sequence goes on along the minus strand of NW_006793856.1, from coordinate 691,215 downwards.
AAGATGCAACTAAAACTGTGCCTAGGGTGAAATTTAGAGCTTTAAATGCTGACATTAAGGAAACATAGGGCTACAGTTCACTGATCTAAGTATCCATCTCAATAAATATATACTTTTGATCTGAGCAGTTTTCAGTATGAATGTTCTACTTTAATTTTTAAAAGTTTACTTAAAATCTTTTTTTAAGAAAAAGAAACTTCACAAGGTCCATTTTCTGATTCTACAAGTACTCAATGGATCTCAAAGTCTGTGAATGTGCTTCATAAGCCAGTCAGCTCTAACCCCTACTGAGCATGTATTTAAAATCCTATGCATACCCTAATCTCCCAGGGTTTTGACAAGTTTTTTGGTGAGGTTTTTTTTTTTTTCATTTTGCATATGCTCAAATGTCAGATTAGCCTCTTTAGAACCACTCTGTAGCAGAAAAGAATACCCAAACACGCTGTGGTTCAGACTCACCCTTCCAGAAACAGGCAGACACAAGCCCCTGGGCAGACAGAAAAAACCAGTTACTCTGCAGGATTTACCACACCCATTCAGCAAGAACTATCTGTTCCACATATGTGTTTATCGCACTAGCCCTAAAACAGGATTTGCTAAGTACAAAATTATACAGCCAGTACTTTCAAAAAGTTTCTGACCTCCTTTCATAACATCATAAAATACAAAGTTAAAACTCATTCATTGCACTTGCTAAATTATTAAGCAGCAGACATTTCATTACTATCATCTATTGCTATTGACATGATTCCTGTCCCTTATTCATGAAACTTAATATTGTTTTGAGAAAACAATGAATTTAGTATTTTAGTTCTAGAACTTAATAACTAATGTACTGAAAGAGAGTTTTCATAATGTACTTATGAATTTTCATTTGAAAAAGTATTTTGGGCGTGGGTGTGTATATATTGTAAAGGTATTCAAATTTATTCCCCCCATAAATAGAATTAGATGATTTGTGAGCACTAATTAGAAAGACTTCATTGAAAACATCAGATTAACATATCATCAATACTATATAATTCCTGGCCACACTAAATATTCAAGGGCTTTAAAATTTCTTTGTTTCCTTCTCAAACACTAGTGTGACACTGGTCCATTTATATAGTTTTGGTAAATGAAATGATTAATTTCATTTCGTGGTCTCCTACTTATAGAAATATTATGAGAAATGATACTCGATAAATCTGAGGTCAATCCTCTTCATTGAGTGTAAGTAATGTACTTCCTTGAGCACAGAAGGACAAAGCAACCACACCCTGCCCTGCACCTAGTTCCTGTGGCAGCAGGTTGCCTCTGCAGCCACTAATATGACTCCTTCTCTGGTCAGGGCAGGAAAATCAGAAAAGAGAAGAAAAAAAAAAAGAAGAAGTCTCTGCCATTTCTTCTTGGGAGGTTTCCAAGCCCCGAGTCAATGTCCACTGCCTTGCGAGCAACTGTGAGTGATACTCCTTCTGCCCACAAAAACACCCAGGGGATTCCCTCCAGAGGTTTGTGACAGAGGGAGATGTGCCCCTGGCAAGCAGGGAGGCTGACTGGACAGGAGGAGCTTGGGGCAGATGTTTTATCCTAGACATGGATGGCTGCCAAAGGGAAGATCTGTACCCTTTCTGCAATACTTGTATATTGAGCACCACCCTTTGTTGAAAGATAATGAGCAACTTGCAGATGTTTCTCCACCTCCATGTGTTTCCTCATGTCTCATCTCCCTTTGCACATTTAAACTATTAGAACAGGCATTCTGCTCATCCTACTGATCTGGACTGCTTCCTGTCTGAATTCTGCACACCCATTTTTCATGCACCCTTGGAAATTACCAATATTTTTCTCTCAGTCAAAGCTAAACCTCTCTTTTAAAGCAATTATCTTTCCAAAAATTGTTACCTATTTCAGTGTTCCTACAGCAAACTATGTTGAATTACGGAATCAAATATCTGCCAGTTTGCAAGCAGAGCCCTAAATAAAGATAGAGAAAAGAACCCTAAATGTTATTCAATGCATTGAGAGGCTATGAAAAAACAGTCTTGTATAACTGATTCACAGCAGAGACTAACACAACACTGTAAATCAACTATACTCAAAAAAATTAATTAAAAAACACAGTCCTAAATGACATTTTATCAGTTCTTAAAAATGTATTTGTCCACATTTCATTAAAGTGTCTTTCTTTAATACCATGGTCACTCATTTCTGGTTATGAGATAACCAGTAAATGCTTTTTTTTTCAGAAAGCTAGACAAGGAGCAAGTCAATTAATAACATCTTACGTTTGTATAGCATCCTAGTGACACTTCATTTTCACATACCTTCTGTGATTTAATCTTTCAAATAACCACATGAGGTGGACAAGGCAAGACTCATTACTTGCAATCTAGCACTGGAACCATCAGAATCTTGTGGCTAATACAGCATTCTAGTACTTTCACTTTAACACACACACTCTGCCTCTTCAAGCATTCATAGCAACTCAAATATTCATAGCAACAATCCATCACCATAGATAATATCTAAACAAACATGACATTTTCATTTTCTGTAACATCTTTAAAACAGAAAGGAAGACGCTAAATATGAATTCATCCCAAGGACTGTAGGACCTAAAGGAAAAAATTCCTCCCAGGAAAAAAGGCCCAAAGATTGTCATAAGCTCATGCCCCAGAGTCTGCTATTTGTTTGGATCAGCATGGGTCCATATCCCTCTGCTAGAGGGAGGGTTTATGGAAGAAGTCACCCTGGGTTGACCTGGGTATGCTGGTCTATAACTTCATTCCAAAGATTTAAGGAGGAAGAGTACTAGAATCTCAGCATGTGGGTCTATGTGCAATAAAGAGGCCTTTTCTTCTCTCCCTCTCCACCCCGCCCCCCAGCCTTTGAAGAGAGAGGTCAGACTCTTCTCTAATGAGAGGGAATCCCAGCAAGGTTGCACTTGCCAAGAGAAGGACTCAAAGATAATTAAGAGAACACTGTCACCCATGATTGGAGCTGGTCTGAGAGACCTAAAAGTGAATGTTAGAGTTCCTCTACTTCTGTAGAGAAATCATGATGCACAAGGTGCTCTTTATGGCTTTCCAGCCTCAGATACCCTGAAATTTTGAAGGTTCCTGAAGGCATCATGCTGTCTTTCAATTTACAGGATTTGCACAAACCTCAGCTGAGAACAATCCTCACCTTTACCTGCCTACGGTCTACTCGCCCTTTTTGACACAGCTCAATCATCACCTCCTCCAGAAAGCCATCTTTCACAATCTGCACTCCGTACCACTGCCTTGTATGCTCCTGGAGAGTCCTGTGCTTATCTTTATTTGTGGTTCTGACCACACTTGACTGTAATCAGCTTGTCTAGTTCACCTACAAGACTCTAAATTATAGCTTTTCATCTTTGTATTCCCCAAATCTATCATAGAGCCTGGCACATTGAATGAATGTAGGAAAGAAGGACTGCTTATCCCTGACCCCATCCCAGAACTTCTGATACCGTCTGGCCCATCGGTTTGGTAGTGTGTACAAATCTCCTCTCTGAATGACTTCATCTAGCTTTGGTTCTACCCCTGCTAACTAAATCTCACCCGGGATTTAGTTGAGAGACTCTTGAGCAAAACAAGCCTGGTAGGATTCTCCCAGTCAGGGAAACTTTGTTCCCCAGCCAAAGGAAAGAGGTACAAATGGCCCCATTCTTATTCTAGTTGCTCCTACACCACAGCCTTTATCAGTCATTAGTTCCACCCCAGCCCAGAACAACTGGATGATAGTTTAGCAGGTTATTAGTAGCTCCCTTTCCATCTAGTTTGCTTTGTGAAAACAGTCTGGTCAGACACTCATTGTCTGGTGCTTTGTTTTGCTATATAGTTATATGACCTACCCTGAGATGCCAATATGCTTGAATAATCCATATTCACTTTTCCCAGTCTCTCTGTCATCAAGCTAAACTTCTCTTTTGCTTTCCTGCACTTCCAGTCAGGTGGTCTTCCCTCTTAACAAGCTGTTCCTGAAATCCAACGTGGCCCAGAGTTCCTGATGCCGTCGCTTTCTACCAGCTTCTCTTGGATTGCCCTCCAACTTGGCCCTTCACTTTCCACACCTCCTTTTGAACCTGGTTCTGTTCTGGGACCTGTACTTTGATTGGGATTTTTCTCACTTGTGTTTGCCTTTTTTATTCCAAGTTCAACATCCAGAAGCATGTTCCCCACTGAAGATAAGGATAATCAAGCTGAAGGGCAACATAGGACATTAAACACTTCTAAACTACTTAAACTGCTCCTAAGCGTTTCCCTTAAGGTAATAAAAATTTTTATGTTTTGTAGATCCTGCCAATAACTTCGATAGAATAGCTGATCAACCATTTAGAAGGGCACTATAAATTGCGCCAAAGTTAAGAATCTGAAAGAACTATAGTCTCCACAAACTTTCATGTGATCACACCATGTCCATTGCATTTTATGGCATATCCACTTTTATAAGTCTGTTTATGAGTACAAAGAGGCTTAGCCACCACTTCTCTAGCTTGCCAGCTTGGACTGACTGCTGCTATTTTAACCACATTTGCCTCTAGAAAGAGCACAGCCAACAGTTCCAAATTCCTGAGGGAACCATAACTGTTTATACTGAGAAAACTGAATGACACATCGTTTGGAAATTTGTTACTATTTAAGCCACTATCAACTTGGGTTTTGTTTCTCCAGAGTGATCTCTTATAGCCCAAAGTGCCATATTTCTACCTAGCCCTCAAGAGAGACTGGTCCCAGGAGCAGAAAACTGTCTTGGAGAGAGCTTAGACAGCAGACACCAGGAACCAACACACCCTAAAAAACACACCCTAAAAAAAGGAAGGTCTCAGGGCTCAGCCAATGTTCTCCATCAGGTAAGGTTCTTCCTTACCTCTTAAGTCCCACGGGAGTTACATGGACGAGCCTAGGTAGATGCTGCTCATGCAATGCGTTTGTATCACAGCTGAAAAACTCTAGGCTTAAGAAACCCCGATCTTTTATCATGAAAAATGTACAAGAAAACCTGTCTAAATTTACTTCAGAGAGAGACATTATTTTTATTATACTGGACAGCAGAACTTGCCCTCTGCTCCAGAGGGAGATACCATCTCTATCTTCTATTCACTATCAAACATCTTTGAAAAGATCATCCAGAACTAAAGACTATCTCAGTACCTTTGCTCACAAGATGTTCAGAAACACGAGAAACACGTGAAAAACTGTCTCTTAATAGGAAGCTGAAAAAGTCAGTGAGTAAATGAATGAATGACACAATTTACGGACATCTTAGAGAAAGAGGCAAAGTAACGAGTACTCGATACAAATAGTTCATCAATTCTCTACTCCAGATAAGCACACAAGCATATGTCAGCAAAGGTCATTTCTGCTCACCAAGGAAGATTCTCATTTTCTTAATTGAAATGTATGTTGCTCTTTCAAATAATTGGCAATCCTTTGAATAAATCCTACAAAACTTAACAAGTGACACTTTTTTTTTTTTGCAGTACACGGGCCTCTCACTGTTGGGGCCTCTCCCGTTGCGGAGCACAGGCTCCGGACGCGCAGGCTCAGCGGCCATGGTTCACGGGCCCAGCCGCTCCTCGGCACGTGGGATCTTCCCGGACCCGGGCACAAACCCGCGTCCCCTGCATCGGCAGGCGGACTCTCAACCACTGCGCCACCAGGGAAGCCTGTGATACTCTTAAAGCTTACCAAATGCTGTCTACTTGATGGAACCAGTTTCTTTCAAATATCATTGCATCACTTCACACGTGAACTACTGTACATATCTCTTGATTCTAAAAATCTTTATCCCAAAGACAAAAATGTAAATGACACAGAATTTTGAGACTGAAATTAGTCAAAATAAAGAAATAAAGAAAACTGTGTATAAAGACTGTGCTTCTAACTTCATTACACACGTAGATCACAGGCCTTGGAGGGCAGATAGACATAGGTTTAAGTCACAGAAATAGTTCACAAGTCATCCCCATCTTCTGTGGCTTCCTTCTTATAAATGCCTTGGTATATCTTTGTGATGATGGGGCTTTTTCTAAACAAACTGTTATTCCGGTCATAAATGGCATGAGCAGCATTCAAGGAATTCCAAGCATTATGATGGTTAAGCAGCATTTTGCAAACTGTATTCTGGGGAACACAAGTGCCCTTTATGATGTTAATAAATATTCTGCCACCTAAAATCTTACTTAGGCAAGTAAGTTTGGTAAGCTATAAACTGCAAAATTTTTCAGAGACTCTAATTGGGCTAATGAGGCAGACTCTAGAGCACAGGTTCAGCAATTGTGGTACACAGGCTTAGTTGCTCTGCAGCATGTCGGATCCTCCCAGGCTTGAACCTGTGTCCCCCGCATTGGCCTGGGAAGCCTCCCAGGCTTGAACCTGTGTTCACCTCATTGGCCGGTGATTCTTAACCACTCTGCCACCAGGGAAGCCCCCTATTCATTTCTTTAATCTGCGTTATATACCGGGATTTTACATAAGCAGTCAGAAGAGAATCTACACAAGCCTCCCACACCCCCTACACCTACCCGCATCTGGGACCACGAACTCTTCCTTGCCTGCTATTACTGTGGATGAATTATATTCCTCCTGAGACCAACCCCTCCACCTGTGCATTCATTCATGCCTTCCACCTGTCTCTTAACCAACAATATCGTTCCAACTCTTTCCTCTCTCCTCTGCATCTCAATTTTTGCCTTTTCATAGGCTCATACCCATCAACATTAAACATGCAGTAATTTCTCCAATCTTAAATACATACATACTTACATCTAATCATACAAACCTCTCTTGGCCCCTATATCCCTCTCCAGCGACTACCTTCTTTCTCTTCTAGCTTTTATAGCAAAACTTTTCAAGCGAGCTGTTGATATCTACTGCTTTAATTGTTCTCTTTTCATTCTCTCTTGAACGCTGTCCAATCAGATTTCCTCCCCACAGCTTCTGTAGAATCCTTCCTGTCCAGGTTACCTGACATATCTGCCTCACATATTGTTAGTTGTTCAGGCAATAGCCATTTCTTTCTACCAAATTCATTGCTCAAAAAATAGCCATGTGCTTTAGGGGACTTGGGCCTTTCTCTAGCCTGAGGGTCAGGAAACATGATTATTCTCTAAGCCATCCACCCTACCACCATGGCTCTTACTGTTAGCTGCCTTAGAAAGGACATACATGTGTCACAATTCAGACCAATAAACCTGAGGGAGCTTTTGCACTTATAATAAAGTGAATGTACTAGTTAGTTTAGCTACTGCCCTAATGCAACCGATTGCAATTTAGTCTTAATTATTAATCAGACAGTCACAAACATCTTTTTGAATGTAGGGGTTCTGTTTCCTTCTGTTTTGTTGATTAGACTGAATTCTGGAGGTCATCGTTTCAGGAATGATTTTACACTCCCATATCTATTCCACTACTCTCTCATATAATGATAAATTGCTCAATAAGCCCTCAACTCAAGTTCACTCCCCACCCCCCAGCATCCACGCTTAATCAGGTTCTCTTGTTCTCCACCTTCTTAGAGACACATTCCTTTCATTTTGGATACTCATCTCTGTAATAATATAACTGCTAGTATCATTATTTGAAGATATCTGTCTCCCCCATAAAATTGTAAACTCCTTGAGTGCAGGGACTCTGCTTTCTTCTCATTGAATAGTCAACACTTGTCACAGTGTAGGCACATAGTAGGTACTTAATTATTATTAAGTAATTATAATTACTTAATAATTATTTGTTGAGGTGAGAAAGTAAGACAGAAGACAGGAAACCCTCTGCATAGTAATATATGATAATATTTCATGTGCAGAATTGCATTGCATTCAGACATTCTATTCCTTGTAACGTGAATGAGCTCATCTCATTCAAATGGTATATGAGATAAACTTTTTAAATTCTAAGTAACAAACAAACTCTGGATAACAAATTAAAAAAACGGGGAGGGGGATTTACTGGATGAATACTGAGGCATTTCACAAGATCAGTGGAAGAGTGGACAACAAAAACCACAGGAAGGCAGGTGCAAAGGTAACAAGGTAGGAAACCTCAGAGCAAGAGTTAAGAGGCCTTATCTCTGGGCACTGCCATTAATAGAGCAGGCCTCCAATCAGACCAGTCTGTGCTTCTCTCCTATAAGTTTCAAATTGTCTGAAGAGAGGGTACAATTGGCCCAACTTGTGTCAACTGTCCTCCTACACCTGGATTGATCAACTTTGACTGGCTGGCAGTGTCACACAGTAGAGGCCTGGTCACTAGAGGCCTACTCCTGTGTTTTGATCCATTCCCAGAAAAAAGGAAACTATTTTGAGCAAAGTGGCCACCCCAGATGACAACCCCTTTAGATACATAGGGAAGATGTTTATATTGTCCAGCAATCATGTTAGACCAAGGGAAGGGGCAATTTCAGGGTCAATTCTGTTAACAAAGAAATATTTTCATATACACATTTTTTTTTTCATATGGTAGTTCTATTTTTATTTTTTGAAGAATCTCTGTATTGCTTTCCATAGTGGCAGCACCAATTTATATTTTCACTAATAGCACACAAGGGTTCCCTTTCTTCACTCCCTTGCCAACACTTATTTCCAGTCTATTTGACAATAGCCACTCTATGAGATGAGGTGATATTTCATTGTGGTTTTGATTTGCATTTCCTGTATGATTAATGATACAGAGCATCTTTACATGTACCTGTTGGCTACCTGTATGTCTTCTTTGGAAAAATGTCTATTCAGATCTTCTGCCTCTTTTGTAATAGGATTGGGTTTTTTTTGCTGTCGAGTTGTATGAGTTCTTCATATACTTTGGATATTAACCCTTTATCAGATACGTAATTTGGAAGTATTTTCTAACATTCAGTAGGTTGCCTTTTTATTTTTCTGATCATTTCCTTTGCTGCTCAGAAGCTTTTTAGTTTGACGTAGTCCCGCTTGTTTATTTTTTCATTTGTTGCCTTTGCTTTCAAATTCAAAAAACCATTACCAAGACCTATGTCAAGGAGCTGACTGCCTAGGTTTTCTTCTGGGAGATTTATGGTTTCAGATCCTGTGTCCATCCACGTCTTTAATCCACTTTCTGTGTACTGTATAAGATAGTGGTCAGTTTCCTTCTTTTGTATGTGGCTGCCCAATCTTTCCAGCACTAGTTGTTGAAGAGAATGTTCCTTTTCCATTGTATATTCTTGGCCCCTTTGTTATAAATTAATTGACCACATATGCATGGGTTTATTTCTGGGCTGTTTATTCTGTTCCACTGATCTGTGTGTCTGTTTTTACGCCAATATCAAACTTTTAATTTCTATAGCCTTGTAATAAAGTTTGAAATCAGGGACTGTGATGTCTCCAGTTTTCTTTTCCTTTCTCAAGATTGCTTTGGCTATTCAGGGTCTTTTATGGTTCCACTTTTAATTATATTTATTGTATATTTTTATATTTCTTTATATTTATATATAATTTATATTATCTATATTTATTTTCAAACACATAAAAGTAGAGATAAAATACAATGACCCCTCAATGTTCCCATCACCCAACTTTAATAATTACCAATTTTTAATTATCCTTATTTTATCTTCTCCATACCCAAAAGCTTGTTTCCTGGGGTATTTTAAAATAAATACCAGGTATATTTCACCTTATAAATATATCACTGTATATCTGTATTAGGTAAGTAATTTTAAAACCATAATCATAATATTATCATACTGAAGAAAGTAACAATAATTCCTTAATATTAGATGTTACTGGTTGGTATATTTCCATTTCTATAAGACTTGCTCCCTTATATCAAAGAGTTTAAATCTAGAAGGGGTGTTAAGACCTTTACTTAAATAAGCAAGAGAAACAAACACCATAAGAAAAACAGAGATGAAGTGCCATGTGGATGGTCCAAGGATGGAGACGATGGTGGAGACGGAAGAAGTAGAATATATGTTAGAATACAATCAGGAACCCAGAAACAAGCGTGTAACAAAAAAATCAAGGGGATCACCAGAAGCTGAGAAAGTCAAGACTCAAAATTCAAATTGGCACCTGGGACTGACGGGCCGAAGTACTTGAAGGAGCAGTGGAAGGTCAAAGGGCCTGGTACAGTCCAGAATCACAGGAACAGAGGACACGGAGCAAGGAAGGGAGACCCAGCTGTCCTGGTCTCAACTGAGAAGCAAGTGAAAATCCCCAGTGAATGGTCCAGAGGCTACAAGGGATGAAACCAAGAAGAGTTAGGTCTTGGAGACACTCAGCTGGGATGCAGTGTGTTTACTGCTGATCGAGCAGAATCTGTTGTTTACTGCTGGCTTTGCTTCTGATTGTATGGGACTGTGATGTGTGAGTTGTTAAATATTTGAACATAACCCCTGATTACAAGAAATATTGCCATGACGTTGGCTTTTACCCAGAGTATCCTTAGTGCCTAGTCCAGTGTCTGAAACAGAGAAGGCACTCAAATATATTCTGAAAGAACAGATGAATGCATAAATTATATATTGCTTCATTAAACTAGTTTTAAAGTTATATAGAAAAATCTCATTCATTCATTTACCTTTTATTTTTTAGAGCTCATGCTATGATAGCTTCCAGCCATGTTGAGGGATTTCTTCATTAACTCAGGTAAAAATTGGCTCCAAGAGAAAAATGAAGAAAGAAGATTCTAGAGAAATTATTTTTCAATATGCTTCAAAAAGTATACACTTCCTAGTACTAATTACAAAACAACCTTAAGAAGGAATTAAGATTATTGTCAGAGTAACATTTCTATCAACTAAATATCCCTCTTATTTGCAGAAGCATGAGTGTAAAAGTCATAGAACATAATATAAAATAGCTAATGAATGAATGACCTTAACTGAAAGAGAAAGTTTCTTCTTCAAAAGAAAAAAACCTTAACAGCAGTAATATTTTAGAATTACCTTATTCTTCCATAAATCAAGAATTACCTAGGGACTTCCCTGGTGGCGCAGTGGTTGGGAGTCCTTCTGCCAATGCAGGGGACACGAGTTCGATCCCTGGTCCGGGAGGATCCCACATGCCATGGAGCAACTAAGCCTGTGCACCACAACTACTGAGCCTGCGCTCTAGAGCCCATGAGCCACAACTACTGAGCCCATGTGCCACAATTACTGAAGCCTGCACACCTAGAGCCTGTGCTCTGCAACAAGAGAAGCCATCACAATGAGAAGCCGTGAGCCACAATGAAGAGTAGCTCTCATTCGCTGCAACTAGAGAAAGCCCACGCACAGCAACGAAGACCCAACACAGGCATAAATAAATAAATAAATAAATTTATTTTTTCAAAAAGAATTACCTAAAGGTCAATATTTCTGTCATTTCTAATAATATTGTGACCTTTTTTATTACTCGCTCACTATTGGGGAAAAAAGTAGAGTCAGTGTAAATATTATTTGTTATTCACACAAACATTTAATTCACTGTCATCTACATAACTACCCTAATAGTCAAAGGGGTTCCTGAGCAAGTTTTACCTTGTATGGGAGGACTGAGTTAATTAAGCTCCCAAAACAATGCGTTAGAATGAACAAGGCTGGTTCATAAGGGATCACTGAATCATTGTGCAGGAAACATCTTTGTTACATAAACAAGCTTATAAAAGTGCAGTGCTGAGTAAGAAATCTGGTTTGCTCCACAAATCACTGAAGGTTATAGCTTAAAATTATATGCAGTCTCCTCAAACATCTATCTCAGAAGGTTATATGTCTGTGTTTTGGGGGGGTTTTGTTTTTGTTTCTAAGAAATAAATATTCACATTGAACTGGAAAACATTTCACTCTATAAAAACAAATAAAATGCAAATTGTGATTTCCAGAGTGAGTCAGAAAGTTATGCCACCACCTGTATCAGTAACAATCCCAGCAGGATATAGACTAGTAAGGAGAGGGTTTAATGGAGAGATCTTCGAAGGGGTGGGCAGGGTTAAGGAAATCAACAAGTGAAAGTGAAGCACTCCAAGGCTAAATAATTGGGAGTCATGACCATCCCTAGATCCGAAGGAGTAGGCAATTACTGGAACCTGAAGAAGATTGGAGCTGTATGTGCAGGAGAAGGATGCTCAGAAGAAGCTGTAGACTCAGGTAGAAGAAAGCAGCTATGAGGCCCTGCAGAGAGGGAGCTGGGTGAATAAATACCCTAACTTCACTCCTTCTGCCCTTCAGATTTCCTTCCAGCGCCTCGTATTGTCTGAACCCAGCAGAAGCCAGAGGGCAAGGGAGAAAATTAATACAATCCATAAAGACCAGCCAGAGTAGGTAGAGAGTGGGTCTAGAAGGGCATTGGGAAATATCCAACACACATTCCCTTCCACCACTGTAATTCCAGTTTCATTAGCCTTACATCTTTTTCAGCAGTTTCTCTCATCCCCATGATGGGCAAGTCAAGAAGCAATCTAATAGGTATTCAGGAAACTCAAACTTTCTAGATAGATCTCTCTAGATTCTAGCACTATATAAAAGTCTTATAGAAAAACATAGAGGGGTGGGATGAATTGGGAGATTGGGACTGACATATATACACTAATATGTATAAAATAGAAAACTAATGAGAACCTGCTGTATAGCACAGGGAAATCCACTTCACTGTACAGTAGAAACTAACACAACATTGTAAAACAACTATACCCCAATTAAAAGAAAAGAAGCCTAATAACTAGAAAAATATATATATATATATAAAGAAGTTCAAGACACAGATTCTTCCCCCAAGATAAAGACTGGAATAAATGGGAACAAGATAATATAGACAACAAGTCGTAGATCATAGAAAATATTGAAGATTTGGCTTCAGGAAAGACCAGTTACCTCCTCTAAGGCAGGTTGTATGTGTGAGTTGCAGTTTTTATAATTTTTATAAGCAATGTAGGAAAAGAAAGTTGAAGGGTACAGATGTTTTTGGGAGGAATGACAGTAACCTAACATCCTTAGAAACACTCTGGTAGAAACCTGGAACTTTACTCAGCCTGTTTTGCTAGGCAACCTGTTCGAGGAGAGAAAAGGGGGCTAAAGAGAGAAATTGCCTATTCTTTTCATCCTCTTAACATGTACATTTCTCTAAAGAGAAAAGACTGACAGTTATCCTAATAGCTGTTTTCAACATTTGTACTGCTGTTGCATAAAAGCCAAACCCAACATCCAATGGTGAAGGCTAGTCCCTCTGCCTAAAATGTTTTCCTGACTTCCTCGTCGTGCAAACTCCTGTTAATTCTTCAAGACTCCACCCAAACATGGACGCTGCTTAGCATTTGCTGAGTATTCTAGGCAAAGCCAGACCCTTCTCTGAACTTTAACCTCTAAAATGATTTAAATGAGTTACTTTTCAATAGTATCCCGGTTCCTATAGTTACTTTTGAAGAAGCTATTACCTAATATTTGCTTTTACTACTTCATTCCAGTATAAAAATTTCATAGAAGACACACATGGCTATAGCTTTATTCAGGATCAAAAGCATTGCCCAGAGAGATCTTTTCATGGTTAATAAAATTTACTAAAAGAAAAGAACCTGCAATAACTCTTGTAACTTCTAAGACAACCACTCTAATCTCGAATGTATGAAAACTTTTAATACAGCATTGAAAGAAAAACCCTCTTTTCCCATTAAATCTCTCATCCTTTGTTGAATAAAAAGCTATTATCCAACCACCAACCATTTATCTTTTATGGATTTTTCAGAGCAATAATTAAGATTGTCATTTTTTTTGTTCTCTAAGCATACCTATGAGATCGAATGACTTAACAAGCCATTGTTGAGCCTGGCTAATTTTAAGAGAGAAAACAGAAGTACTTATAGATGTTCAAAAGATACCTTTTTATTTGAAAAATTATTTGAAAACTAACCATGATGAAACTGAGGAAAGTCTGCTCTGGAACTTCATGGAACAATATAATCTAAGTGGAATGAAAAGCTAAATAAAAGGGGTACAAACATGAGAAGCAGTATCTTTTTTTTTCAATTTATAAAATTTTATAATAAAGGAACATCTGACACCACAGTTTTCCACTTTTGCATACATCGTTTTTTTGTATATCATTACCTTATCATTACCTTAACTGCTCTTCCTGATAATGTAGACTTTATTTTTTTATAAATTTACTTATTTATTTATTTATTTTTGGCTGTGTTGGAACTTCACTGCTGTGCACTGGCTTTCTCTAGTTGCGGTGAGTCGGAGCTACTCTTCGTTGTGGTGCGCGGGCTTCTCACTGCTGTGTCTTCTCTTGTTGTGGAGCACAGGCTCTAGAAGCATGGGCTTCAGTTGCTGTGGCGCACGGGCTAAGTAGTTGTGGCTCGCGGGCTCTAGAGCACAGGCTCAGTAGTTGTGGCACAAGGGCTTTGTGGCTCTGCAGCATGTGGGATCATCCGGGACCAGGGCTCAAACCTGTGTCCCCTGAAATGGCAGGCGGATTCTTCTTTTTTTTTTTTTTAACATCTTTATTGGAGTATAATTCCTTTCAATGTTGTGTTAGTTTCAGAAGAAGTATCTTTAATTTTAAATTTCTATTAAGGATTCTAAAATGTATGACCATTTGGAATCCAAAACAAGTTGGAGATGACGGACAAGGTAAAATAGCTGCAACCTCATCCAATTTTCCATTTGAATCGGACACATGTCTGATGAATACAGAACTGTTCACTTAAGGCAGGCACAAAGCCACAACTTCCAAAAAAAATTGGAAAGAAATCACAGGTATACATTCATTCATCAAAGATTTATTGGGTGCCTGGTCTAGGCTGGACACTGTGCTGTGTCTGTCTGCCTGTCTGTCTGTCTGTCTCTCTGCTAGTATAACATAGTGGGCAATGTAAACATATTGTTAAAATTATACATGTTACATGCTGAAAGGGGAAGTCAGGAGTTAACATTTATTAATGGGCCAGGCCCAATGTATACAGAGTCTGATTTAATCTTCACAATGACCCAATGAGCTTGGTATTATTCAACCAATTTTACAAATGGGAAGCTAAAGCCATGGAGACTCAATGAGTCACCAAGTTTACCCTGCTAATGAGGGGTAGGGTTTAAATGCCAACTAAGATCTGCCTGACTCCAGAGTTGATTTTCTTTTCTCTCCACAATGAGAGGTAAATCTTCAGGCACATGAGGAGAATTCTGAGGCACCTCTGCATAAGTATCTTAGAGTGTATGCAGTGTGAAAAACTACTGCTGGACACCAGGCCTGAGGTTGGCAGTAGAGTGTGGTGGGAACACGAGCTAGGAATGCTGGATATTTTGTGGTGGAGCCAGGTATGTCTTCACAAAGAAAAGCACAAAGAACAGAATTGGGCAGGCTAAGAAGGTGAAGGCAATTCCAGGGAAAGGAAGAAGAGTGGCACTCACTTTTGACAAACATTAAAGACCATAGCTAATTTGGGTACTGTGGAGAAGACCAATCTCTGGCTAAAGCATAGGAGGAAGTGGCAGCTGGTACAAATGGAAAGTGAGGTGAGGTCAAACTGTAAAAATTTAAGAGGGATTTTCATAGGTATGCTGGCAAGAAACATGATGGTATATTATGTACTCAAATTCAGATTTCAGAAAATAATGGAAAGATCACAAAATATTAAGATAAAAATATTGATGTGTCCTACAGAGACCAAATCTTTCACTTGAAGAAAACCAAATAACAAGCTTCTCTAATGCCAAGGAAGTTATTGTTATTCAAACAGCTGTTGTGTTTCTGTTAATTACAGTTTGTTCTCAGTGAAAGAGGAGAAAAGTTTTTATCTTCAAAAATGGAAATTAAACCAATTTTAAATGATACAATGAAACTCAAAAAAAATTGCCAAGTGTTTTTTCTATAATTAACACTTTTCAGTGACCCCATGTTCTATGTTGTCAATAGACAGTTGTCTCACAATTTGTATTGTTATTTTATTTGTCATTCAGTAATATTCAGTAATTTAGTAATTTTTGTCTTTCAGTAATAATAAATATCCCATTATTGGTTAAAACTTGTACAAAAAGCAAACAAAAGTCCACATGCAAGATGAATAAGCATTTAACACTTTTAGAAATTACTCCCAAGCTGAAATGCAAGGCTAGGATTTAAAAAAAAAAAATCCTAACTGATTGGATCTAGAGTTATCTCTGGAAACTAAGCTTGGTACTTAGGACAAATTTTGGGAATCTCTAACCCCTAAAATGGGATTTTCCTTATGCTCAACAATATCATTCTAGTCTCTGTGGCTACTACTCAAAACACTTTTGCAATGGGGATAACTTTAATCACTAACAGTACACTTTTTTTCTTGGTATATTTACAAGGTTGTACAATATCACCACTATTCCTTACCTGTCACTCTCCAGTCCCTCCTCCTCCTAACCTCTGGCAACCACTAGTCTACTTTCTGTATCTATGGATTTGCCTATTCTGGACATTTCATATAAATGGAATCATACAATACATGACCTTTTGTGTCTAACTTCTTTCCCTTAGCATAATGTTTTCAAGGTTCATCCATAATGTATCAACAGCATGAATCAGTACTTTATTCCTTTTTATGGCTGAATAATATTTCATTGTGGGGATATACCACATTCTGCTTATCCGTTCATCAGTTGATAGACACCTGGATTGTTTCTACTTTTTGGAATTATGAACAATTTTGCTATGAACAGTTGTGTACAAGCTTTTTTGTGAACATATGTTTTCAATTCCCTTAGGTATATACCTAGGAATGGAATTGCTGGGTCATTTGGTAGCTCTACAGTTAACTTTCTGAGGACTATCACACTGTTTTCCAAAGTGGCTATACCATTTTACATTCCTACCAGCAACGTATGAGGGGCACAATTTCTTTACATTCTCACTGACACTTCTTACTTTTTAAAAATTATTATTATAGTCATTCTAGTACATATGAAGTGGTTTTGATTTGTATTCTCTGGTGACTAATGATGTCATTTAAAATAATAACAATAAAAATTAGGAAAGTGTTATTTCTATGAAAAAATAGCAATAGTAAATGCTTTGTATGTTAACATAAATAACATATTTTCCAAAACTGGAAAATGAGAAGAGTCGTATTGTTTCACATTTTGGCAAATCTGCTTAATATCTGGCTTAAAATGGAAAAGAGGTGGATTCTCATGTCTGCTACTATATTTAATTGGCTATGATATGTTGTGGTTGAAGTAGATGAAGAATCCAGTTTTAGCTACGTGATTGGAAAAGGGAGGAGTATTTTAATAGCCTTTTCAGATAATTACAGATATTGTTCAGTTGATAACTGGGCAGTGGTAGTTTTTAAGAGGTTAGATGCAATATGGAATTTAAAACCATACCAGTGAATTTTTTATTCTCTGTTACATTAAAATCTATTGGTCTACCTTGCACTTCGAACAGATTTCTTTCCCATGATTTTGTAACATACTGCATTGGCCATTTGGCACTTACTGGCTCACTGAGTTATACAGATCTTCCAAATGTCTACTCAGTCCATGACATAATATTTTTAAAAATCACATCCATTTATTTAACCAACAATCTCATTAGAAAAATCTTTAGGTGTTAGGCAGCTGTCAAGTTCATGGTGGCAGATACAACTTTTACAAAATACTAATTTTATCATTGGCAAAAAAAACACTATTGTTTTCCTGAAGTGACAGACTCATTTCATTCACTTTCAAGAAAATATCTGCCAAATAGCTAAGGCCCCAAAAAACCATAGTTTGTCTGTCAATTGTGCTTTCAAGTAAAAATGATGTGCTACAGGGTAGTGGGGGTGTGACGGGCTGGTTCGGCTTGTAATTCAAACACTCATGCAAACTTTTTCCTTGGAAGAACTAGGCATTTTGATATGTAGAAGTGTTTTATAGGTACTTCCCATTTCATCACACTGATAATTAAAAACTGTGTACTTAAGGATCAAGATTTAATAAAATTAATACATTTTACTGCTTTATCAAAGATGTTCTTAAGTGAGAATGACTATTTTTTTGCTTGACACAAATATGCAGATACAATGATGACTATATACTACCGATACAGTTCAGTGCCACTGCCTTGGTTCCTGTTAAGGAGTCGTTTTAGCCACTATTTCTCTTGTACCATCAGTGCAAACGTTACCATAGTGGAAAAGGCAAATAACACCTTAGTATTACTATGAAAATAGTTTTAACCTTGCAGAACTGCTGCAAGGGTCTCAGGAACCAGAGCTGTCCATACTCTAAGGACTACTACCCTAGGCAAACTACTTAGTTCACATTGGAATACTTTTTTTTTTTTTTGGCCACACAGTGCAGCATGTGGTATCTTAGTTCCCTGACCAGGGATCGAAACTGTGCCCCCTGCAGTGGAAGTGCGGAGTCTTAACCACTGGACTGCCATGGAAGTCCCTGGAATAGAATACTTCTGAATAAGATGTTGGTATTTATGCTGTTGAGAAAATTGGAAAGAAGTGGGTTCTTTTAGGGAGCTCTGGAATTTTATCTCTACAATCCTCTCACCTATTCTTTCACTTGCATTGCTACAGACACTATCCAAGATCAGGCATGTATCGTTTTATATACAGATAACTCCCTGGACTGCTCATTGGTTTCTGTCTCCAAAATCTCCTCTCTCCAAATGTTCTTCTGTGCTAACTGCTGCAGATTAATATTCCTAAAGCCCACTTTGATCCCTTTGTGCAGGCATTTCCAGTGACTTTTTCTGCCTAACAAATAAAGTCTAAATACCTTCATTAGATTTCCAGGGTTCCCCTTGTTCTGGGTCCAACTTCCAGAGTTTTTCCCCCACTTTTTCTCCATGCTTTCCAACCTCAGAACATACATAGCATTTCCCAGCTTGTAGTGCATTTGTCTGAACCCCCTTTTCATGTTTGGGGAACTTCCCCAGCTTTTGAATCTTCATAGATGGCAGAGTCTACCTCTCAGTAAAGAGGCTGAAAAGGATGGATCCTTGCTTTCCCAGGAAGTGTGGTAGTTAGAACATGGCACATGAGCAAGGCTCAGCCAATTATCAGGATCAGACTCTTCAGGATTTTGAATCTGGAGCTAGTGACATAAAGTTCTAGGGAGGTGGTAGATTCATCTGGCAGTGTCAGGGGCAGGACAAAGAGCCACATGGGGAGCTGGGGTAGCAACCAGTATTCAGTGGCCGCAGCAGCACCTGGGAATACCTAGCAGTGTCATTGGCATTGGAGCTGGAAGCTGTGGAGCCCAGCTCTTCACACTCCCTGGGTGAACTTGGTACAGTGACTGGTCATGACTAAGAGGAAACAGGGTTTGCTGCTGCACAGGAAAGTCAAGGGGCAAAATCAACATGCTCAAAGTAAATTTTGATTCACTTTTGCCATGTAAGAGAGAAAATATTGGAAGAGTGTAGAACAGACTTTTCTTCGGTCAGTTATTTTGGGGTAGTAGAGCTTGAACTAATGAAACCATGGTCACTATTTCACAGGCCATAAAGGTAAATCAGCTGTTCTGTGTTTTTTGGTCACACACCATTGGATAGAAGACAGAGGTGGAAAGTGATCATACTATAGTCCCAGGAAATGACAATATTTGTGCCAACGTCAATATTAAGATCACACTCTAAACGCACAGTTCAGTGTATCAGTTTCAGTGTCTTCACATACACAAACTAGAGTCCATTGACTAATTCTGTCCCTCAAATCTAATCTGGCAGAAAATCCCATTTATTTCATGGAATTTAAATTGGCACTTACTACCTAGCTACTTATATTAGTACAATAGGAGGGAAGAAGAAACATTTCCCTCTATTAGGCTCACAGGATGAATAACAGAAAAGACACCACATTAAACAAAACTTCTGGTACTTGATTTTTTTTCCAGAGGGCTGATAGGGGTGGTTATCTGGTCTTCACTAATTTCTTTCATGTCCTAAGTTTGCTATTGTTTTCATGATTCCCTTGACCTCTGGATGCCACAAGCATACAAATGATTTAACACTGTGCAAACAACAATGTATTAGTCAGAAATTTGGTAAAGTTCTCTGCGACAATTTTGAGAAATTCCACTACAAAGGACAGATATAATTCAAAGTTCGGTAGTAAGGAGTGTGAGTTAAAAAGTTGAATTTTATATGACCTGAAGTTTAGAACGTTTAAGAGAGACTGACTCTCATTTTTGAGTACGAAAAGGTTTCCTACATAAAAGATAGAAAACAATTACTCTCAGTCCCATGTGGCAGATGGAAATTACAGCAGGGAGGATTTAAACTAGAAATTAGAAGAGCTCTAAGGATTATGAAATGTGGGTATATATTGTCACAGGATTATAGAGTTTTATTTTTTTTGAACAGGGTAGAGTTGATAGTTATTTTCAAGTAATTTTAACACAAACAAAACAGGATGACTTAAATTCACATCAAGATTCTTTGCAGGGATGGAGTGATATAGGAAGACATATCTCTGCCCTCTGAGAGTTACAATATTGAAAGGAGGGTGAGCAGATTTAGCCAAATATAAAAGTAACTGCAAAATAAAGCAAAGTATAACTGATAAGTACAAAAACAAAATCCTATATTTCAGCAGAGCATATCCCTGTAATGACAATTTATCAGATTATATCACTGATGACAAAAACTGAGATTCAGATGTCTCAGCCCATAGGCTGTGTTCGCTCCTCAAAGTGGAACTGAGCATTGGTTGAGTAACCATAAGATGGACTAACTATAGAAAATAAAAAGAAGTTGCCATTTGGCTATGCTATATAGCAATATCATTTAACACAATTTGGTAAACAGAGTTGAACATTACTAGTTTTCACATCTTTGACCAAGTGTACAAGGAGGGAAAGGTTTTAAGTTAGGAAAACTTGCAGAAGGAAGAAAATGTGCTTAAAGAAGGATCTTTACAGTTCAAAAATTTCAATTTCAAAACAGACCTAGAATATTTATAATTTTAAAGTTTCTACAGTATGTCCATGTATATACTCTGGTAGTTGAAAGCATGACTATATAAAAAATACCATAAGAAAATTTCTACATAATCATTGAGTAAAAATGAAAGAAGCGTTTTAAAATTTGCCCCTCATGTTCAGTGCTATGCTGTGGATACTTGGTAAATACATTCATATTTATTTCTGAAATATTTATTAAAATCAAATATCCACTTATAAATGGCATTGATTTTTTAATCACTTAGCCTGTCTGATTCTCATACATATGTGCTAGAAATAAGCTTTCTGGAAATAAGATGCAGAGAAACACTGTTTTCACATTTCCCAGTGTCCTACTAATGCTAGCAGGACCATGGCATCCCTAGTAAAACAGCCTTCTTCAAAAGTCAAACTGTAAAAAATAATCTGCAGTAAAATATAACCTGTCTTATGGTCATTCAACATTCATCAAGAAAATGCTGAAACTGCAGTAGAGAAATTGGCAATGGCATGACCAAAACAATTTACCAAAAAAAAAAAAAAGTTTAATTAAAATGAAAAAATATAATCAAAGAAACACAAATAAAACATTTTCCTATAATATTCAGAAATGAGTTTTAATTATAATGATCAGCACTGAGGAGTGTGATATTTAAGTGAACACTCGCAAACACAGCTTGTGTAAATGGAACTTGGTACAATCTTTATAGGCAGCTAGGCAGAAATTCAGATCATAAGCCTTAAGAAGGTTTATAACATTGACCAAGCTTTCTACTTTTAAGAATTTACACTAATGGTGCAACCTCTACAGAAAACAGTATAGAGATTCCTCAAGAAATTAAAAATGGAACTACCATATGATCCAGCAATCTTACTTTGGGGTATACATCTAAAATAAATGAAAACAGGATTTCAAAGAGATATCTGCAACCCCATGCTCATTACAGTATTATTCACAATACCCAAGATATGGGAACAACCTAAGTGCCCATCAGTGGATGAAGGGACAAAGAACATACATACAATGGAATATCATTCAGTCATAAGAAAGAAGGACATCTTGCTCTTTGTGATAATATAGATGGACCTTGAGGGCATTATGCTAAGTGAAATAAGTCAGACAGAGGAAGACAAATACTACATGATCTCACTTATATGTGGAATCTATAAAAGCCAAACTCATAGAAACAGAGTCTAGATGGTAGTTACCAGGGGCTGGAGGGTGGGGGAAAGGGGAGATGTTGGTCAAAGAGTATAAACTTCCAGTTAAAGATGAATAAGTTCTGGGGATCTAGGGTACAACACAGTGATTGTATTACACACTTGAAAGTTGCTAAGAGACTAGATTTTAAATGTTCTCACCACAAAAAAGAAATGGTAATTATATGATGTCTTGCAAATGTTAGCTAGTGCTATGGCTATAGTCACTTTGCAATGTGTAAGCGTATCAAATAAACATTGTTGACTACCTTAAATTAATATGTCAATTATATCTCAATAAAGGTCCAGGGTGGGGGGAGAACCCACCTTAAGGAGAAAGATATACAGTCAACAATATTCACTATTTATAATAGTGAAAAGTTGGCCTCATTAATCTTCCATGGGGAAGGCAACCATGAGAATCCTTTGCTAGGATCACCTTTGTCTGCACTGTAATGACTACACAAGAAACAGCAATAAATATGCTAATCAATGTTTTTCAGCTTGTGTAATTCAGAGCAGAGGGTCATTTTTCCTAAGAAAATGTCTGGCAATATGTGAGAAATTTGGTAGGACTGGGGGTGGGACAAACAAAGGGTTCTATAATACTTAGAAAACTATGTATTAGTCTTCTCAAGCCGCCATAGCAAAATGTCATAGACTGGGTGGCTTAAACAACAGGAATTTATTTTCTTACAGTCCTGGAGGCTGGACATTTGAGATCAGGGTGCCAGTATGGTCAGTGTCTAGTAAGGGTTCTCTTCCTGGCTTACAGATGGCTATCTTCATTCTGAGACCTCAACATGATGGGGAAAGACAGAGACAGGGTCTCTGGTATCTCTTTTCATAAAAGCACTAATCCCATTATGGGGTCCCCACCTTCATGACCTCATCTACACCTAATTATCTTCAAAGGCTCCATCTCCAAAAAGCATCACATTTGGCGGTTAGGGTTTCAACACACGAATTTTGGGGTGACACAATTCAGTCCATACCACTATAATAAAGAATAATCTTTCAAAGTCAGTCTAACTATAGAGTGGCTCTAATAAATGATAATTATGTTAAATTTAATCCATTTATATTGGTTAAAGATCTAGCACCCTGATGCAATTCTTTAAAAAAAAAAGGGGGGGGGTACTGAAAAAATTTCCTATTAGTATGACAGTATTAGAAAATAAGATTCTGAAATAAATGACTGCTAAAACCACTGAGTAGAAGAATGCTGGGAGAATAGGATAACCCCACAGTGCCCGAGTATCACTTTTCAGATAACTTATTAATTCTCCAACATAAAGATCTGGCAGTTACAATCTGAATTTAATGATGACACTTAGCATCACTAGTAGTGGGACAACCTGACATTATATATCTCCTAGTTAGATGTGAAGTCACAACATTACTGTGTTGTGAATGAAGTATTCTTCACAAATATGCTTAATCTGATTTTAATCAAATCCAGATCTAAACTTCAGTCTACATAAAATAAAGGGAATAGGGGAACAGGTTAAATAACATCATGAGAAACAATCAGGGTATAGAATAAACTATATAAGACAATTGGCCTAGACTCTTCAAAAAGTCAATGTCATAAAAAATGGTCAAAATTGTTCTGGTTTAAAAGAGACAACCATTGGTCTTCCCTGGTGGCGCAGTGGTTGAGAGTCCGTCTGCCGATGCAGGGGACACGGGCTCGTGCCCCGGTCCGGGAGGATCCCACATTCCGCGGAGCTGCTGAGCCCATGAGCCATGGCCGCTGAGCCTGCGCGTCCGGAGCCTGTGCTCCGCAACGGGAGAGGCCACAGCAGTGAGAGGCCCGCGTACCGCAAAAATAATAATAATAATAAAAAAAGAAAGTAAAAGAGACAACCATCAAGTTCAATATGTCAAATTCAATACATTCAAAAAAAAAATTATATATATATATATACATATGGTATCTGGAGACAATCGGAAGAATTTGAATATGGAGTGGATATTAAATAACGTTATGAAATTATTAAAAATTTTCTTGCACGTAATAATGGCATTGGGATAAAGGAGAACATTCTTGGAAGCTGTATGATGAAGTATATTTAGGAGGGAAGTTTCATATGTCTGCAAATGACTTTCAAATATTTCCACGAGAAAATAAATTTACACATGTATATAAACAAATATTTAAAAATTTGGTAACGTTAAAAATTGTTGAACTTGGGGCTTCCCTGGTGGCGCAGTGGTTTAGAGTCCGCCTGCCGATGCAGGGCACATGGGTTCGTGCCCCGGTCCGAGAGGATCCCACGTGCCGTGGAGCGGCTGGGCCCGTGAGCCATGGCCGCTGAGCCTGCGCGTCTGGAGCCTGTGCTCCGCAACGGGAGAGGCCACACAGTGAGAGGCCCGCATACAGCAAAAAAAAAAAACAAAAAAAAAACAAAAAAAAAATTGTTGAACTTACTGGGGATATATGAATGCTTTTTTGTATCATTCTTTCACCATTTCTGCATATCTGATATTTTAAAATAAAAAGTTGTCAGAAAGGCAAATCTTGTTTCATTAAAAAATAAATAATTCTAAATAATATATTGAGTAAAGATGTAAGTTATAAAACATAATATAATAAATACCCATAAATATACCACCCAAGATCCAGAACACTAGCAATATCAATAAATCTACATATATGCTCTTCTTCATCCTATCTTCCAAACTCCTCCCCAACTATCTTGATATTTTTAAGATTCATTATGGAAATATTCAAGTATACACAAAAGCTCTAGCCCCAGATTTGCAGTTTTGTTTTCATATTTTAGTGGTTTATCCTTAGAGAATTCCCTTACCATTTGCAAAAACAGAAACACCTCCAAGGTGTATACTGTCCAGAAGTTTAAAATTCTGTAAAGGAAGATACTTTCAGAGATATTAAACCAATATAATATCAGAAGGAGAAATCCTTAATGCAATTCTTAACCTTTCTGAGGATACACTCTTATTTCAGTTGGGACCTAAAATACAGCATTATTTTGGATATAATATTTCTTTCTGTACAAAACCAAATAGATTTTTAATATGAAATACAAAATATCTTTTATAACTAGCATCACCTTGAAGAATCTGTTCTGGTACTTCATTCAGTTTAATTCATTGCTATTGTGAAATGAGCTGGTAAAACAGAAATGAAACTTAGTTCTCTGTCCTGAGGACAAGTTGAATGGAAAGCACGTATACCAATCAGGAGACTAACAGTCTTTGAATTTGATAATTAAAGTAGCTAATACTCAGGACTTCGCTGGTGGTGCAGTGGTTAAGAATTTGCCTGCCAATGTAGGGGACATGGGTTTGAGCCCTAGTCTGGGAAGATCCCACATGCCTCGGAGCAACTAAGCCCGTGCGCCACAACTACTAAGCCTGTGCTCTAGAGCCCATGAGTCACAACTCCTGAGCCCGTGTGCCACAACTACTGAAGCCCGCGCACCTAGAGCCCGCGCTCTGCAACAAGAGAAGCCACTGCAACGAGAAGGCCGCACATCGCAATGAAGAGTAGCCCCTGCTCACTGCAACTAGAGAAAGCCCGTACACAGCACAAAGACCCAACGCAGCCATAAATAAATTAATTAATTAATTAAAAAAAATAAATAAAGCAGCTAACACTCAAGGATGAAGAAAGTATTTTAGTTACTAAATGGAGTGAACCTAGCAGAACACTGAATGATTAAGAACAAGAAGCTTTTTAAAAAAAAACAAGAAAAAAAGAAAAGAGAAGAAAGACTTGAGTCAAAGTTTATAGTACTGTTAAAGAGGAAATAAGAAAAGGAAGTGGTTTATAGAGTGAGGGTTTTTATATATTAACTTGAGTTTTACCTATAATGGCGGGAAATATAAGAGCCACTATTAAAAAAAAAAAAACAAGAACAGAAAAGCTAATACATTATGGGATGAAACTGTTAAAGCATAAGGTAATTATACTTTCCCATTAATCAGTTCTCCATTGTGTATCTAGATGTTCTCTCGTGGTCTGATTTTAAACGATGATAGAATGTTGTACACCTGTTAAGTGCTGGATTATCTCATGTATCTTCTAATTCTCACAGTAACCTCAGAAGACTAGAATCAGCCTTTCCATTTTATAATTGAGTTAACTGAGGCTCGGAGAAGTTAAGTATGGATACAGATCACAGAACTACTAAATGATAAAAGTAAATTTTGTTTCCCTGGCTCCAACTTAATGCTTTTCATTTGCTAGGCTAAACCACCTCAAGGGCCTAAATAGGGGTTCATACGTGAAGCCTACCTTCAGAAGATGTGGGATTTCTGAACTGTTAACAAGTATACGATTAGACAACTTGATTACTATTTAATCAAATCTGAAAACTAGAATTTAATAAACTTTTAAGCATTGCCAGTGGTGGTTAGAAAAGGAAAGAACAAACAGTTCCCAGAAGATAAAGTACAAAAAAATTTATATGTGTGTGTGTATATATATATATATATATATATATATATATATATATATATACACACACACACACACACACACATAAACACTTTAAATATATATGTGTATATATATATAGATAGATAGATAGATAGATATACACACATGCACTTAAAAAAATAGAACTCTAGTAAGCACAAATGACGAAAACAGTCATACATTTATTTTGCCTATCAGCTTGGTAACTTTATTTTAATGCTAGCAAGAGTACTATGACACAGGTCTAATACAATTATTCTTGGAGTTAAGACTGACATTATCTTTCTTGAAAGCGATGTACAGTATGTAAAAGTTTTAAAAAGAAAACCTGTTCATCTGATATGTCTGCTTCTAGAAATCTAGCCCAACAGAAAAAAAAATGGTGATAATCACAAATTTTTGTACAGAATGATGTACAACTCAACATTATTTATAAGGGTGAAAGAATGGAAACGACTGAATAACAAAAAGGGAATTATTAAATAATGCATGGTACTTTCCTATGTTGCTTAGTATGTAGTCATTAAAATGAATTTCTCAATTATTAATTATACAAAAATTACTACAACATAATTCTGAGTAAAAAATTAAGATAGAATGCTGGATATACAGTATAATCTTAAAATATCTTTAGGAGTATATGCACACATAGAGAAGAAATATTAAATGAAAATATACCAAAATACTAACAGGTATTATTTCCAGGTTTTATGATTATGGGTTAGTTTTCTTTTTTTTCTTTTTTTTTTTTCTGTCTGTACCGCGCTGCTTGCGGGATCTCAGTTCCCTGACCAGGGATTGAACCCGGGTCCTCTCTCTTCTTTCCTTGGTTAGTCCAGCTAAGGGTCTGTCAATTTTATCTTTTCAAGGAACCAACTCTTAGTTTGGTTCATCTTTTCTACTGTTTTTCTGTTCTTTATTTCATTTATTTCTGCTCTAATCTTTATTATTTTCTTCCTTCTGCTAACTTTGGGCTTAGTCTGTTCTTTTTCTAGTTCCTTAATGCATAGAGTTAGGCTGTTTATTTGGGATCTTTCTTGCTTCTTAATGTAGGTCTTTACTGCTTTAAACGTCTCTCTTAGAACTGCTTTTGCTGCACCCCTTAAGTTCTGGTAAGTTGTGTTTCCATTTTTGTTTGTCTCAAGAAACTTTAAAATTTCTGTTTTAACTTCTTCTTTGAGCCACTGGTTTCTCAGAGCCCCAGTTATTTACCCTCCTTTTATCCCTGCCCTTTAACATCAACTTGAAGATTCTTTCACTAAAGTCATAGAATCTATTTCTTTATTCCTTGAATTGGGACTTGCCTTGGGATTTCTTTGTCTCAAAATTATTTTATTTTCTTTAATCAATGTTGTTTCTGGGTTGCCCTTTGGCCAACGGGTAATTAGCAAACGTGGCACAAGGAGGAACTTGAAAAGTATTGGTACAATTGGGCTTTCCATGCTCTTGCATGTTGCCTTCACCATGAGAAGTCCATCTCTGTGTCAACCAACTGATCCCAGGATCAGAAATGCCAAAGCCATCCTAGCTGAAGCCATCCTAGGTTATTCAAGAATCATCAACCCCCAGAAAATTAGTGAACTCAGCCCAAATCAGCTGAATATCTTAAACTTTTGAGTGAAATAAATATTTGTTAAATAAAATTTCATTGTTGTTTGTTGTATGACATTATTTGGCAAGAGATAACTTGTATACTCCATTCAATGGTGGTTATGCTGAAGCTGGTCTATTAAATTTCTTTCTTCGGTCTTGCCACCTTTCTCTGATTTCCTTTTCCTATGCTCAAATAAGCACAAGGGAAGAGCAATATACATCCACTGCCTAAGCAGACTGTCAAGAACAGTGAAGAGTCTGAGACTTTACCCTGCTTGCAAGCTAACAACTTAGCCTGCCAGTTTCAAGGATGCTGGTAGAAAACACAAGACCCTTGCATCAGAGAAGAGTTGTAGTTTATGACTCATAGCAAGAGTGTAGCCACAGTATCATTAATTTTGTGCTGCTTCCCCAAGCCTCAGTTCCCACAGGGAGTGACGAAGAGGGCCAGATGATACCTGCATATGAAATGGGTTGTATTTCAGGAGAGGAATTTCGAGTTTAGGGAACCCAAATCTCTTAAGACAGGTACTTGTTGAGCCTGACGTTTGCTCCAGAAGGAGACATCTTCATTATATTAGACAGCAAGCATTCCTGGCCTTTGCTCCGGAGGGAAACACTATCCCTGACTTCTAAGGCTCATTCCTGCCCTTTGCTCCGGAGGGAAACACTATCCCTGACTTCTAAGGCTGTGTGCTATATAAACATCCTTGAAAAGATAGGCCAGAACAAAGTGTAGTCCATGTTTCACTTGTGAGACAAGCAGATATGTGAGAGACTCATGAAGAATGGGAAGAATTTCTTCCAACAGAGACAGATGTCTACCAGGAAAGAGACTGCAGTCTCTTCTAGCCAATTATTCCCCATTTTTAGAAGAGTTTCTCTTGGTCCCTGTCCTCCCCACCACTTCCACCAGGCTGACAATTCCCAACTGCCTTTCATTGTCTTGACTCTCAGACTTATTATGTAGACTGAGAAAGGATGTCAGGCATCAGTTATTTCAGAGCCAGTTCTGTGGCTGCTATGCAATCTTGAGCCTAATTCTCAGGCAACAAGAAAAGTCCCCATTCTGTTACAAATGAACCATATTGCTCAGTGTATGGACGTTCAGTTGAGCTGTATGCTCAATCAGTATTTCCTAGGAAATAATGCAAGCTGGCAGCAGAAATGTGATAACATTTCACAGCCACGCAAATTTCTATGTGCAGAATAGATGTGTATTACTGGAACTTGGCAGCAGATGCCATATGAACAAGTCTCACAACAATCTTAGATGGAGAAGTTCTTTGGAGAATGTACCAGATTCCACATAATATTATGCAACCTCTGAGGTAAAGAAGATTTACAAGTGGATTCAGCAAATGACACATATTCTTTCTGTCAATGACATCTCAAAGTTGATAGGCAAGTCACGAATATTTGCAATACTGCAACCAATTAGTCCTTTACTGCAACGAATGAAGGATTAATATTTAAAATATAGAGTAAAAGTCCCCTACACACGAACAAGTTCCATTCAGAGAGCACATTTGTAAGTCCAATTTGTTCATAAGTCCAACAAAGTTAGTCTAGGTACCCAACTATCCAATCAGCTATATAGTACTATACTGTAATAGGGTTATAATACTTTTCACACAAATAATACATAAAAAATAAACACAAAAGATCAAACACATGGTATGCTATGGTTCTCGTTACCATCACATTATGGTGCTTTATTATTTAAATTATATTTTGGAAATTGTGTTTAATACAAATATGAGATATTAATATTCACTCATGTGCTACAAAAGTGGAATTAAAAAAAATAGGATAGCTATAAAGTACAATTTAGAAAATCCTAAATTTGGAGGCATGCAATAAATAAAGCCAAATATCAACTTAAAATTTATTTTAGCCGATTATTTTCATTCTTCCTAAGCCATGTATTTATGCATGCATGCATGCATGTGTGTATACATGAAGATTTGTAAGTAAATATGCATTTCATCAGAGCTGGTTATAAGAGTTTAAATGTCACAGCCTTCCAAGTTCACTCTTTTGGGAAGGGAACAGTAACAATGAATCAGCTTATTGAGGTTCCTTTTCAGAAATAATTTGTCATATTCATAAAGGATAGGATGACATTGTTATGATTTTTGTACAGAATGGAAGAGGAAGAACAAGAATGGAAAGTTCTCACTGATTCTGCAAAATCCTGCTAACCCTCTAGTTATCTTTATGCCCCATCCTCTCATGTTTTATCTTTCCAATCCAATTATTTCACTTTAGGAACTGGGGCTGTTTTCCTTATGAATGTTAGCCATATTAAAGTAGTCAAATAAACAGTACAACGGCCCCAGAAGTATTCTGGCTTTTAACATTTATTAATAGAGTTACACTATGATCCCACGTGGTATAAATTCATTTCATATAAGACAAACCGTTACTGTTTGTCCTACAACTGTTATGTCCTATCGCCGATTATATAAAGTATGGAATCAGAGCAGTGGGGTTTATAGAGTTTACAATAGTTTATTCAATAGCTATCAGATTTGTACAACTCTGAAAAAGTAATAACTCTGATAAGTGAAAGTTTCATAAAATAACCCTATTATTTTGAACACTGCAATTGTAATACTACTACTCCTAACTAATGTGTTTATTATTTTTAAATGTGTCTCATGGTACACTTTGAATTGGGGGATGCAGTTTTCTTGGGAAGAATCAGAAGTTGTTCTTTCCTTTGCACTATTTTATGCTTTGATGTCCGAGTAAAGAAAGAAATTTAGGGGTTGTGCTCAGTTCTGTGCTTGTGGCTAGAAAACGGAATCATGGGGCAAGATACTGGGCACACACACACATACACACACACACACACACTTTGAGGCAATGCTTCTGCCTGTCAACAGAAATAACTTTCTCTTGCATTCTGTAAACATCCTTAGGACAGGCCAATGTCCACTTTTAGAACCCTATATTACTTTGAAATGAGAGTAAATTAAAGAATGTAAGCGATGATATTAACCCAAATAGACTGTGCACCTGTATTATAAACAATAGTGATGGGTTGACTTCTAAAATTTACTATTATGTGGTATTCTTGTTATACTTTCATTGGTGCAAAGATTAAGTAAAGTTTTAACCCACTGAAGAAAGACTCTATGATTTGTGTTGGAAGAAAACAGGGTGACAAAGAAGATGAGTATGTCAAAAAAAAATTTTGTAATACCTTTTAATACTGTATACGTTGCCAGTTTTTTAAAAAAATTAACCGTAAATCAGTCACTGTTTGCACTTAGGAGTCATACTCATTTTTCTCTTGCCATTTTAGAATTGAGGCTGACCTAGTTCCCCAAATCAAAACTGAAGTAGACACAGTGGTTGGCTTAGAGTGGGGATTTTCTCTGTGGTCAAATATTCATGGGGTTCCCACACAAGTCTTTAGTTTTATAAAGCATGTAGATAGAGCTTGATGTGAAGCTAGATTTCTCTTGTCCCTCCTTAAAATAAAGAAGGAAAATGATAGTGTTCACCTGAGCCTACTGTAGCAACAGTAGTTAGGTAATTATGTCTCTTACATCCTTTCCGTGATATACTTCTCAGGGGCCATTCATACCTTACACCAGTGGTAATGAACAGAGAATCATTTACTGTTTCCTGAGCAGAAGCTGAATGATGATTTATAGGACTGTTTTGAGACCTTGTTTCTCTGCTGCCTTACCACACCAGAAGGGCAACATCTGTCTACTAGACCAGGAAAGTAGCATCTGTCTATTAAATAAGAAAGTAGCATGTGTTGACTGGTCCAGGAGAGTAGCATCTACCAGATCAGGAGGGTATGACCTGCCGACTAGATCAAGAGGATGGTATTTGTCTACTAGAACCCGAAGTTTCGTCTATCCAAGAGCCAGGAGGGTAGCCTCTGCCGACCAGACCAGGAGAGTAGCATTTTTCAGAGCTTAACTGAATTTATCTGGTTTTTAAATTTGTTTTACTTGTTTTAAAAATCATATTATGGGAAATGCTGATGATTTAATAATCAAAGACCCATTTATATACTTTGGTATAAAACTAAAAATATTAGAAAACAAACTCTTGAGTGCAGAGTAATGAATTACTACACTTGTATAAGCAGTAAGAGGTCACAGGAACAGATTATCAGTACTTACAGCTCTACAGAATTTAGTTTCAAATGGTGAATATATTCTAAGTACAGTATTTTAAGGAAAGCTATGGGATAAATACATTTGTGCATAGGCTGGCTTCACTAAAAGGTCTAATGATTTTTTTTTCTTGAGATCATAATATGAGGTGAAGCACTTTGCAATGTCAAATTTAAAATAGTTATATAAAATTTCAGTTTTATTCCCAAAACATGATTATGTAGTAGATAAATTTTAAAAATTTTCATAGTAAGGTACATCAGTAAAATATGAGTGTTACTATAACACATATCAAGACATTCTTACTAACCTGGTTCAAACTAGAAAATAACGGAATTATTTCTGTGGGGGAAAGTCATTTTTAAAGATAAGTGCTATATATTCTATAAGAATTATACATTTTAATAATTGGAGAAAACACAGAACTAGCTATTTAGTCATTCATTTATTTATATTCCCCATGTTATTGCTCAGAGAGTTGAGCTGATCTGTGTCTAGAGTACGTATTTTCAGTTAACAAAATTTAAATCAAAGTAGAAAATTAAGATCAAGGAGAAGACAAATATGGAAACCAAAAGGAAATGCCAGAGTATCAGTTCAGTTTACACAGACCAGTGATTTTTCAACTCAATTACCAAACCTCTTCCTTATAGTAAATATGGTGTAACAACTACTTTACTATCCTGATATTAAATTAATAATATAACTCATCTTCATATGTACTAAAAAAATACAATGCCTTTATATAAAGGAAACCTAAAATGAAATTTTTAATTTAACTATCCTATCAATATTTTGGTGTTTTATATATATATTTAATAAATAAAATGCACATATAAATATACTTAAATATACTTTCTATTTTATAATTATTTTAATATACTTGAATATATAAATAGGCTTAAACTAAAATGAAATATATGTACATATGTTTACATCTATGTAGTATATATATACATGTATATACTACATATTTATAAATACTTTGGTAAGATTTCACTAGAAGATATAAACAAGCAATCAGACACATGAATCTAAATATTGACTCACCATGAATGGGATAACTACAAAGACAGACTGATGCAGGTGTGTTATATTGGTGACTCAAATATAATGAATAAAATTCCAAACATAAGAAAGGTTAAATTTCCCTTGGTTTATACCTTTGCTATATTTCCGGAAAATTCTTAGAACTAGACAACGGTCACTTAGTGTCTGAGGTAGCTACTCTCTGGAGATGGCCCTCAATGCTCTTCTCTTCCCTGTATGGGCAAAGCTGCTTCTCACAAAAGGCAGAGTTTCTTTGTCCTCACCTTAAGTCTGGACGGGTCTTTAGCAATAGAAAGCAGCCCAAGTGCTGTTCTGGGACTTCGAAGCCCGAATCTGAAGAGCAACAGCAGCTTTCACTTACTGCCTTTTGGAACCCAGTTACTATGTTATGAGAGCCCAAGCCATGTGAAGAGGCCACATGAAGGAGGTCTGAGGTGCTCCACCTGACAGCTCCAGATCAACTCCCACCCAAGGACCAGCAGTGTGAGTGAGCCATCTTGGATGTTCAAGCTCAGGTGAGCCCAGCTGACTGCAGCAAGAGTCAACATCACCTGGAACAGAACTGCCTGGTTAAGGCAGTCATCCATAGGATCTTAGGAAATAAT
This sequence comes from Lipotes vexillifer, assembly GCF_000442215.2. Lineage (NCBI taxonomy): Eukaryota > Metazoa > Chordata > Mammalia > Artiodactyla > Lipotidae > Lipotes > Lipotes vexillifer. The sequence continues at coordinate 657,322 of NW_006793856.1, read as the reverse complement.
AAACTTCTATTGTTTTAAGCCTCTAAGTTTTGGGTTGTTTACTATACGGCAGTAGATAACTAAAACAGCATTTATATATAAAGCTGAATGAGGTTCTAGGCTTAGGTTGTTATGAATAGATTTTTCATCTATTTGAAAATCTAGTGGGACATCTGAAAGTGTTGCAGGAAAGAGAATGGTTCTTTATTATGAGGGACTGTCCTATATAATGCACGATGTTCATTATCTCTGGCCTCTGCCCGAAATGTCAGTAGTGTCCTGGTTATTATGACAACCAAAAACACTTCTACAAATTTTCAAAATGCTCTCTAGGTGCTGACTCTGCTAAGAACAACTAACTAAAATAATTATTTGTATAGTGACTACATGATAGATACTGGAAAAGGTAGAAATGAAATACAATCCATGCCTTCAAGAGACTCACAGTTCAACCGACAAGAAATGAATGAAATAACACAAAATGATAAACATTATGATGGAGTTGTTTTCCTGGCACTGTGGTAGTACAGAGACCTGGCAGTTAAATCAGCCTTAGGAAGGGTCAGGGTAAGTTTCCTGGAGGAGTTAATTATTGAGCCAAGTTTTGAAGTGCAGTCAGGTAGAGAAGAGGGAGAATAGAAACTCAAGCAGAGGAAAACAGCTTGTGCAAAGCACAGCGTGGGGCACTAGCAGCCATAAAGGTAGTAAGATGGGCTGGGCCCAGATGGTGGTGTATTTTTTATGCCCTGCTAAAGAGTCCATTTAAACCTGAAGGCGATTTTGTAATTCTATCCAGAGATAATGTCACATGTTCACCACACCACTAATCCCAGCCTCCCTCACAGTTAGCTTGTGGCCCTGTGACTTGTTCTCAGCAAAGAATGCGGGTGGAATGGATGTAAGCCACTTCCAGGGCTGGCCCTTGATAGCAGCCCCTACAATCTTCCAATTCATTCTTTTCCTGCCTTGTGCTGGAGGCCACATGGTCCAGATGGCAAAGCTCCAAGATGAAAGAGGGCTATCTGACATGTATCAAGTGTGTGAGGAGTAAGCTTTTACTGTCCAAATCCACCAAGTTTTGGTGAGTATCGATCAGAATTCTGTCAGAAAACAAATCACCCCAGATGGTTCAAATGAAGAGACTTTAATGAAGGAAATCCTTTCAGAGGTGTGGGCAGGGTCAGGGAGGAAACACGGGAGGCGGGAAGCTGTTTCGTTCCTAGAACTGAAGGGGCAGAGAGGAAAAGAGTTATCAGAGCCCTGGGAGCTGGCGCCAAGGAGGAGGAGCCCAGCAGGAACTCTAGTCATGACGCGATACAGCCGCTGCCAGAAGGACGGGGAGAGCCGGGGTCGGGGGGGGAACTATCCTGGCCTCCTCTTCTCCTGTGCTTCAGTCTCCTGAGAGGGTATCCCCACTGGCCAAGCCCAATCAGAATGCAGCCTCAAGGGAGCCCAGGTCCTAGCCTCCAGGCGCACAAAGCAGTTCAGTGAAGGGAGGAGGCTCTGGGGGTAGAAAGAACAAGCAGTTCACGAGGTTTGTCTGTTGTGGCAGCTAGCTTTAATTACTCTAATACAAAATCACTGACGGATTTTCAGCAGATTTTAAAAATAAGTTTCATTAAAAAATAGTTTACATTCCATAAAATTCCACCTTTTAAAGTATAAAATTCAATAGTTTTTAGTATATTCGAAGTTGTGCAATCATCTATACTATCTAATTCTAGAACAATTTCATCACATTCCCCACCCCCCCCAAAAAAAAATCCCATACCCACCAGCAGTCCCTCTCCAACCCCCACTTCCCCAGCTACTTGCAAACACAAATCTACTTTCTGTTTCCATGGCTTTGCATATTCTGGATGCTACACACAAATGGAACCACACAATACGTGGCCTTTTTTGTCTGGCTTCTTTCGTTTAGCATAATATTTTCAAGGTTCATCCATGTGGTAGCATGTATTCCTTTCTATTGCTGGATAATATTTCATTGCATATGATACAATTTTCAGAGATGACAGCTAGGTAGAGAATAGGTCGGGGTAAGCCAAAAATCAATGGCAGAGGAATGTGTATAAGTTGGGGAGTGATCGCACTCTCTAAAAACATTCTCTCAAATTATCTTCAGAGCCAGAAACAGAGAAGGTAAACAGCACTTTTCATCTCCCATCCTGAAACAGCCTTCTTTCCCTGGATTCCATTTCAATGAATGACACCACTGTCCACACAGAATTTGGGAGCGACATTAGGATCCTCCCTTTCCCTCGCCCTTCACATTAGATCACTTTTTTCCTATGGGTCTTACGTCTTGAATGATCCTCTCCCCTTCATGCTGACTGCCTTAGTTGAGGCCCTCAGAGGGTCATACTGAACTACAACAACTGCCTAACTAATGTTCTTTGTTCCTGGTGCCCAGCTACATCTATCACCAGGAGGAGCAACCATGACAGAAGATGGATGAACGATGAATGGGGGAGGTGCAGTGCCTTATCTCACTGTTGAGTTAGGAAGCAGAAATACATAGGTGTTTATAGCTTGGCCCCTTCCTCTTTTCATCCAATTGGGAGTTAGGTGCCTTCAGGGAGCACGTGCTCTCTTCCCAACAGCATACTGAGGACTGCCCTGCCAGTTTTAAAGGGAGTGTGTGGCTAAAACCGTTAACATCTGGGGTTCAGAGAACAGAGCTTCTTTGGCTTCACGTTGAGGTCTGTCCTCTCACTTAGCCATTATTATAATAAAGATGAATTTTTGCTTCCATTTGCTACAAACCTTTTTTACAGCTTTTTTTTTCAGAACTCGAGAGAAAGGACTGCAGCAAATACTATGTTTACTGTTTTGCAGTAGCCGAATGTAAGGGGACTTGTGATCAATTATGCAACTTTTATTAATAAAAAGGAGCAGAAGAGTAAAACCTGTTTTTATGAGTACTTAATTGTAAAATCAGATTTGGAACATGGCACGATGTCATGAATAATGTCATCAATATTTCAAGCAAATACAAGGACACATTTTATGTCTTCTAATCATGGTAATTGTCTTGGTTTAAGTTTCCCAGCAAACCAGCTCTGAAATAAAAGCTTGCATGCAGAAGTTTATTATGGAGTACACAAAGAAACGAAACCTGTAAAGAAATGAGGGAAGCAGGATTAGGCAAAGGGAGAAGTTGAACAGAGATCAGTTAAAAAGAGATGCTTCAGCCAAACCTACAAAGAACTCTGAAATTGAGATGCCCTTAGCGTTGTACCCAAATTAAGGCAATTGGACTAGACCCTTGTACCACCACAATGTTAAGTCATTTGATGCAAACTGCACCTCAGGGAGGGGACATAACACAACCATGGTCCAGGCAGCAACCCTCCGCTGACTTCTGAGCCCAAGTCTCAGAGAAGAGCGCAGCTGTGAGTTGTCAGCCGCCAACACTTCTGACCACTGGGAAATAAGTGACTCAGTCCCGAAGGGGCAATGAATCTGGGCAAGAACCTTATAGTATCTAAGACAGTCCACCTGCAGCATTGCTCAGATTCACTTGCTTCTCTAGAGAGTTCACCCCACATCCAGGATTCTGGATAGTCTTTTTTTTTTTTTCCTGCGGAAACCTAAAACTGGAAGATAAGTGGGGTGAGCCACAGCCCTTGTTACTGCTGGTCTCAATGCTACAACTGAAATTCATAATGACCCTCCTCCACATCTGTCCTAGACTGCCTTAACTTCAGCTAGAATCTCTGCTAGTCTAGGTGGGCCACCTGGTAGGACCACCCACATACTCATCCCTGAGGTCCTAGTCACCATGCCCTTCTTGGGCCATGGGGACTGTACTTGCTCATTTAACATCAAAACTTTGTTAGGAGTACCAAGAGACACACCCATGGCTCACCTATACATACTCTTCCCTGCTCCCATGTTAACAGCAGCCCTATCTACTCCTGATCATAGGGGTCAGTTACTCCTGCCAGCATAGGGACTTTCTTGGTCTGCTAGTCTCCTGGACCAAGGAGCCTGAAATGACGAAGAGCAACCCAAGTCCAACGGGGCTCTTACTGGGCCTTCTCGTGGAAGTATTACATCTTTGGGAACCAGGAGCTCTAGAGCTACAGAGCCCAAGCAGGACAGAAAGCATATATTCTCTAAGGGGTTACTGGGAGTAGGGCCACTACTGCTTCTGCTCTGGGTTCCTGAACTCATAGATTCTATCTATTGGGGACACAGCACCATGCAATAGCTGTTAAAGTACATTATGTGCAGCTTATGCCCCAACTTCACCTTCGAAAGACCACACCATCATTCTATTGATGTTAACAGCAGGTTCTGGGTGGCATTTTATATGATAGGATAAGTGGATCCAATGGATAGTGTATTGGTTTCCTTTTGCTGCTGTAACAAATGTACTGGGTTAAAACAAACCAAATTTATTATCTTATACTTTTGGTGGACAGAAGTCCTAAAAATCAAGGTGTCAGCTGGGCTCTATTTCTTCTGGAGGCTCTGGGGAAGGATTTGTTTCCTTTCCTTTTCCAGCTTCTAGAGGTCATATGCATTTCTCGGCTCACAGCCCTCCTTCCACCATCAAAGCCAGCAGCATAGCATCTTCAAATTTCTTTTTCTCTCTCTTCTCTGCTTTTGCCATCACCTCTTCTCTGACTCTGCTTCCATTGACACATTTCCTTCTCTCACTGGGACTCTCTTGCTTCCCCCTTATAAGAACTCTTGTGATTCTATCAGTCCCACCTGGATAATCCAGAATGCTCTTCTCATCTGAAGAGCCTTAATTTAATCACATCTGCAACACTCCTTTGTACTGTAACGTATTCACAGGTTTTGAGGATTGTAAGGCGGACAATTCTGAAGGGGCATCATTATTCAGTCTAACACAGACATATACCATTTACTATAAAGTGGGCACCTTGGTGTGAGACAATGCTTTTCAGGATCCCATATCTGTGAAACAGAACTCTGCAAGCCTTCAGATAATGGCACTGGCCAGTGTGGGCAGGGAACGCAAATCCATACCAAAATATGCATCAGTCCCAGGCAAGTTGAATCACTGACCCTTCCGGGGTAGAATGTAATCAACTATCCAGCAAGTGGCTGGTTGGTTTCCTTGAAATATTGTGCTTAATCTTGCTGTCAGATTGCACATTCTGCAGCAGCTAGATCAGCATTGTTAAGGGAGAGCCCTCCCTGTAAGTTCCATGCGTAACCTCCATCCTTGCCACCACACATAGCCTCCATCTCTGCACCATGGCTATTCTATCCATTAGCCTTACATATTCTTACTTCAGGCCACTTCTCCTTATATGCAAAATGGATGACGATGTGCAATGCATGAAGTTTGAACCACTGGGAGGATTTTGCCTCATCATTATCTATCAGATCATAGTATAGCAGCAGTTCATGTCAACTTGCACTTACTTACCAAGTCATCTTATGCCTGAACCAAGCTCAGCCTTTTTCCTCTTCTACATCAATCATAAGGGACCCCTCGCTCTCATGCAGCCATATGTCTGAGCTTAGAGGCAGGTACCAGTGCAATAATGGTTGATGACATCTGGCCACACACTCATGCAGCTTACTTGTTCTCTGGCCCTGTTCATGCCCAGTCCTGGGTGTATCACCTCCATCTTACCACAGGTTTTTGATGGGCCCACTGGACCTTATAAGTTGGTGGATCTGACAAAACCTAGCTCCTGTTGGGCAGTTCTAGCCACCTGACATCTCATGGCAAGGTGCTCTCTCATTATCCTGGCCCAAATAGGGTGCCAGGAGCTATTTTTCAATAGTTTATGATTTTTTATTCTAAAGATCACATACGTGGCCTTGCTCCAGAACCCTTGGATTTCTCTTTGTGATTTTCCCATTGAAACTTTCCATTCATTCCACAGCATTTTTCCCCACCACTAACACATTAATATCGTACACTCTGTCATGCTGTATGTTCCAAGTGCTTGCCCCACACTTAAGAGATGATGCAGAGCCCTTTTCTGCTCTAGGCACCACTTAAAACTGGCAGCCATATGTGTCATTCAGGAAATGTGTCATTAAATATTCTCAAGTAAACATTTTACCTGCAGAACTCAGAGAAGCCTAGCAGGTGTTGTCCCTCCCTTGTGTAGCAAGTGCTAGATGTGATAACCTACGCTTTACTTTGTAGGAGGTATCTGGCATGCCTCAGACCACTGGACCCCTAACTCAGCATTTCATTGTCTTTCTACAGTGCCATATTACCACAAACTTAGTGGCTTAAATGGCACACATTATTATCATGGCTTAGCTCTGTCCTCTGCAAGGCTGTAATCAAGGTGTCAGCTAGGGCTACAGTCTCATCTAAGACTCAGCTGGGAAAGGAACCACTCCCACACTCAGTTTTTGGCAGAATTAGGCTCATTATAGGCTGCTGGACTGAAAGACTCAGTCCTTGCTGGCTGTTGGCCAGAGTCTACCATCAGCCCCCTGCCATGTGGACCTCTCCATACAGTGGCTCACAACATGGTAGCTTGAGTCTTCAAAGTCAGCAAAAAAGAGAGGGTCTCAGCAAGATGGGAGTTGTAATATTATGTAACTTAGTCACATACATGTAATCATGTACATCCTGTCACTGTGCCATATTCTATTGGTTGAAAGAAATTTTCAGGTCCTACCCACACACAAGGGGAGAGATTTATACAAGGGCAGGGATATTAGGGGACAGAGATCATGGGGTCACCTTAGAAACTGTCCACCACAGATGGGGTACTCATTGCCACCCAACCAGTGGATGATCCACCTCCGAAATCCCATTTTAGAGTCTGCTTCTTCGGACCACTATCCATACCAACTGACAGGTCAGGCTTCCTAGGAAACAGACTCAGATGGAGACTTGTGTGAAGAAAGTTTATCGATAAGTCCTTTTAACAGTACTGCCTGTGAATGAGTGAGGAAAGCAGGTGAGAAAGAGAAATTGATGCAATGCAGTTGGAACAAAGGCCTTAGCTAATGCAGAGTTCTGAGCTAGCATGGCTCCTCAGAGTCGTCCTGAAGTATGGTCAGAAGGCCAGGTCTTTGTACACCACATTGAGCAATTAATGGATGCGGGATCCCCCTGGGGAGGGGCTGGAACCTTGGAATCTTGGACAGCTCCCTAAGGTCAAGAGGTCAAGAGTAACTTATGAGAAGGGGCTTAGCTGTGATCAGCTAGCAGTCAATACTTCCAGCAGCTGGGTGGAATAAGTGCCTCAGACCTGGAGGATACCTGAGAGGCACACCTGTAGAAATCATTAATAAATGCAAAAGGAATGACATAAAATACAATTCAGTGAACTTTTTGATGTTTGACTTGAAAAGCAAGGAAGGGTTCCCCCCCACACCATAAAAATAAGTTTGAAACTTTGTTCAATGGTTCCACAATGCCAAGGATGATGTCAGTGATGCCCTTGGCATTTATCTCATACCTCTCATCTCATGGCTACAAACATCAGCCATTCTGACCACCTTTGAGGTGGAAAGAGAGAAAGACAAGAGAGCAGTACCAGAAGATTTCCCTTCATCCTGCTGGCCTGAATTGTGTCCCAAAGCCAACCTAAGATGTAGGAGTCTCACAGAGAGAATACTTCATTATTTCCTGTCTCTAGAGCAGAGGCAGGCATGGACGAAGGGGATTTGGAATGGGTGCAGTGAGTCAGTCAATACTGTTCTCAAAGTAGGTTTCTGTTTTGCTAATTGAGGTCAGATCTACAAGCTTTAAAGACCAAATGAAAGATGATGACATGCCATCATTTGGCTGAGGAGCCAATTCAGGTCTATCATGTGGATGGAAGACTATCTGCCTCACTCCAAGTCCAATCAGGAAAACAAACAAGTGCATGCCAGGTCTTTAAGAGAGGGGACTGAATATGGGGAGCTAACTGCAAGGGTACTGAAGGAGCTGAAAAGCCAAAGAAGGGACAGAGATATCTCAAGGGTTAATATCAGCAGGA
>NW_006793856.1:634621-649203 GCF_000442215.2 Lipotes vexillifer | reverse complement strand
AGCAGGAAGCTACTCTTAATCCCTAGGGTTGGAGATCCCAAAGGAGGAGATACTGTTACAAGATTCCAGGATCTGGGGCTGCCCAGTGAGAACGGTTTCTGCAACAGCAGGTACCTGGCTGGAGCTGGATCATGGTAGGAGAAGCTGTCCAGGAGAAGCTGGAATCACAGAGGAGATGCTGCCCAAAATAGAGCAGGGAGGGTGGGGGATGGGAGAGGCACAGTTTCTCCTCCTTCCGACTTTCCAATCACCCATTTCATCACACAGGCTAGCTGGCAACAGAGCCTGGAAAATGAAGTTTGCGGGGCTCATTCCCTTCCTGTACAGAGCAGGACAGGGAAATGAAAAGGAATGGACTCGAGCAAACAAGCAAATTACTGGCACGCCATCCCACATGCATGTGGAGATGGACTTTAGGAGTACCTGCAGGGAAGCCACAGCTTTACTCAGGAAGCAGTGTTGTCTTTGCCCCACCACATAAATAATATAGTTCCCAATATCTGACATCATACAGATAAGATTATTCAATCTGAACTAAGAAAATAGCGTTACCACAAATTAATTTAGGAAAAGCGTGAACTATTTTTCATGAAATACATGTTCTAAAAACTTTTTAAACAGCTTCTGGCCCAGTCTGAGGGCAAACCTGACATGATAGGCTCAAGAGGGAGGGGATATGGGGATATATGTATCCATATAGCTCATTCACTTTGTTGTACAGCAGGAACTAATGCAACACTGTAAAGCAATTATACTCCAATAAAGATATAAAAAAAAACCTGATATGATAAAGAAGGAGCAAAATATTTTTAAGAGAATTATTTATGAAGAACTAGCGAATCAATTCCTTTTTACTTTCAAAATATAAAAGTAAAAATACTGATCAAAACAGGAAGTTGAACTAGGTGGGACTAAGATTTTGATGTTAATTACAGATAAATTAACAGAGAATATGAGCCATGGATGATTTATATTTGACCCTAGAAGTGTACCAGTGCCACCAGCCACTTGAGAAGAAACTATAATGTTTCGACTATTACGTGTCAAAAATATAGCCATCAGTTACAATTCCAAAAACTCACTGAATTTATGAAAGTAAGCAATATGTTTTGTTGAAGTCACAAATCATCCAAGGGTATTTGAATAGTCTTAAGATTCTATTCTTCTTGTCATATCAAGATATAGTAAATCTGTATTTGTGGAGAGAACTCTGTAAAAAAACAAACTTCTAAATCCAAGTGTATAAAACTCAAACTGTATGACTATTTTGTTACTTCCTCTAGCATAAGATTGGGACACACCTCAAATAAAGCACCACACATAATAATAATAATTATTGCCTGCCAGAAAATGTGCTAAGCAAGTCCTTCATACATATTATTTAACTTAATTCTCAAAGAATCTGATGAAGTAGGTGCTATTATTACCTTCATTTTACTGATGAGAAAACTTAGCCTGAGGGAGGCTAAATGTCTTTAAAATAAGAGCATGCCTAGTATAATCAGTTTAGAGCCATTTAGATATATCCTGATAGCTGGATTAGCCAAGAACCCTATTAAAAATAATATATTTCAAGGAAACTTAGACATTGTAAAATTGCTATTCTATATAAAAATTTCAATAGTCCTTTAGGGTTTGAGGAAATATGATTTAATTATTAAACTATTTAACCTTAGTAATAAAGACCAACCTAATAACGTATAAACTATATTGAAGTTTTCAAGATTAAAATTCTGTGGTTCTTACATTTCTCTCTTTCAGAGTTATACTTTTTTTTTTTTAACATCTTTATTGGGGTATAATTGCTTTACAATGGTGTGTTAGTTCCTGCTTTATAACAAAGTGAATCAGTTATACATATACATATGTTCCCATATCTCTTCCCTCTTGTGTCTTCCTCCCTCCCACCCTCCCTATCCCACCCCTCCAGGCGGTGGCAAAGCACCCAGAGTTATACTTTATATGACTTTCTGTATCAGTTGTGAAGGCTTCTTCTGGGCTAAAACACATCACAACAATGAGATTTTTAAAACTGTGATTTGCATTCAAGTATCTGTTATTGAATTTACATGCTTCAAAGAATATTCTCATTAACAGATATTTTAGAATAATTTTTCAGGGAGAAAAATTTAACTCAGGACCCCTAGAATCTGAATTTTTTATTTGTAGGAAAATTTGCACATAAAATTTGTATCTTTTAATACTAAAATGAATAAAAAGGAAAAATCATTAACTCTTCATGCCTACAAATTACTGACTCTTCCAAGGCTCTGAAAATAGTTGTTTAAAGGAAGAGGTCAAGGTATCTAGGTGATCCTATATGTAATTTTTGTTTAAAAGAATTTAAATTGCCATGTTGACATTTTCTGTTCAGTTTGCAGTATTAAATATACGAAATATATTTCATTTTAAAGTGCAATACATCACATTTGTCAAGAAAGCAGAACCCTGTGGTCCTTAGAAAGCGGCTACTGAAGAGTGAAGCTGGAGCATTTTTTTCCTTCCAAATTGTTCTCAGTGACCAAGCTTGTTTTAAGATGCTCTCGGCCACCAATTCTGTTTTTTACATGCATTACTTTACAAATCCGGGAAACAAACTCAGACTCTTGACTTTGATCACATTTTCAGCAGTCCTGATGTTTCTGATAATATACATGCTTCCTGTGTTTGTAGTCTTGCGTAGCATTAGTACAATATTAACCTTTTAAATGAAACTAACAATATCGATCATTGTCCTCTTACAAACACTTTATGGTTTCTGCCTGTTATTTGCTACACCAGTGCTGATGGTTTCCTTTAAAAAAAAAAAAAATCTACTTAAAGATAGAGTCGAAAAAATGTAAATCTGATAAGAGTTCAGAAAATTGTAGTCCCAGGTTTGCAATTTCAAGTGGAGAAGAGCGGCAAAATCTGTGATCATAGGGATGAAAGATGAAGCCATGGTCTTATATGGTCATAGATAAGAGAGATGCTTTTGAGAAATGAGCATGATATCAACCACAAAGACTAAAATATCCTATGCATGTGTTTCACTAATAAAATGGGCAAAGTCAGGATTTGCCGTAGTTCAATGCTATTATTTGAGGGTGACTGTGTCCTCAACTGCTGTCTAGCCGGTCCTGACACGCAACCCGCCCAGTGCCCCCGCCACCCTCCTCCACGCCAGCCGCCCTCCCTCCCAACGCGAACGCGCGCACACACCCAGCCCGGCCAGAAGATAAAGCTAAGATGGCAGCGCGCAAAGGACTAGAGCCGCGATCCATGTGGCCGGAAAAACAAAAGCAAAGGCCTCTCTCTCTATTTCGTTATTCTGCACATTTCTTTGAATAATAAGAGCCCCCTGCCCCCCTGCCCAACACAAGGCATTCTGCAGTAGTGCGCGCAGTATTGGCGGCAGGGGACGCTTGCTTTTGCACATTTCGAGAAATCCACTTCTCCCGTTTGCAGCGCTGGTTCAGGTGACCCTCGCGACTTGCCTTGGGGACCACCCTCCCCTTCAAGTCGCCTGGACAGTGGAATCAAGGGTGAGTCCAAGCGCCCTCTCCTTCCCGGCTTGCGCCCCATGCCCTGCCACCCCACGGAGCCTTCCAAGGTGCCCAGCTGCCAAAGCAGAGGAGTAGCAGTCGCAGTGACCCGGGAGCGCACAGTGCGGAGGCAGGAAGAGGAGGAGGAGGAGAAAAAACGCTGCATTGGCTACAATTTAGAGTAAAGCGGCCGCTACCGCTGCCGTGGAAGGAAACGCTGCCAACCGCAACAGAAACGCCACCCTCGGATACCTAAGTGAGCATGTGTGCGACTCTGCGCACGCCTAGTTGCGCCCCTCAACGACAACGGGTTCCTTAGAAATTTATCCAGCTACCGGGTTTTGTGTGTACCCAGAAGGCTCGGGAAGGGGCCTGTCTGGGACTGAAGGGTATCGAAAGGACCAAAGGGGAATTCAGGACTGGGTAAGGGGGGACTTGGGGAGACAAGTGCTCCAGGTCAGTGTCCACTAGAAACTCTAAACGGGCAATGACTGCACATGCCACCACCTAAGCCTGAGCTGGAAATGTTTCTCTGTGCCGGCAACATTTATTCATTGACATATTCATTCATTCAACCAGTATCTACTTCCCTCCTGGTTAGGGCAAGAGTCTGTGCTAGGAGTTGGGAACGTGATGGGGGAACAGACACAAGCATCGTTCCAGTCCTCATGGAAAAGTCTAGTATGTTTTGCTTTGTGTGTAACTATCTGTGAAAAGCCGTGTGACAAGGTGGCTGTCCTAGACGCTTGAAGCCCTCCCACAGTCCACAGAAGTATTATTTTGACCATTTTTCAGAGGATGAAACTTGCCCAAAGACATACAAGTATCAGAGTCAGAATCCAAACCCCTCCTCCTTTTGGGGGCCTCTCTGGCTCCTGCAACAGCTACAGCCCTTAGAGCTGCTAAGAGTTCGGGCCTTTAACTCCACCAGCCTTTAGCGGCCTCCATACCTGTGTATTGGCTCTCCTCCGGGAGTTGGGGGAGGGGGGAGGGGGAGCGGGGGCGGGGCGGTTTCTCTTCGACACAGGTGTGTAACTGTGCTGAAGCATGAGGATAGGAATTTCGCCCAACAAATACTTACTGGCTATCTACCATACAGGAGGTTCTAGACAGGGGCTGAGGAAGACACCAAGATAAACAAGAAGCTCTGAAGGAGCTTATAAGATAGTTGGGGAGACAAGTTTCCTTGTCTTTAAAAAAGACAACTTTTTAAAATAAAAATGACATCCATTTATTATCCAAAGCCCCAGATAAATGCACTCCTTCAGCACTCTCTCCCCGCAAAAACTAGAATTAGTTTAATTTACTTCCCCACTCCTTGTTTGTACTTCTCTAAACTGTAAACAGGGCTTGATTTTTTTTTTTCCCCTAAAGCAGGACATTCAAAGAGGCTTAAGAGCCAGTAAGTATATAAAGGATATAGCACTGGGATGATAGGACTTAAAAATGATTTTGCCAGGACTATTGGGCAAACTCTTCAAATTCAGAATCAAAAGGATAAAACTTAATAGGAATCAGGGTGCACTGGCGCATACATTTCTACGGCATTTACTTAGAAGGAGCTGGTAGAATAGCTTGGAACAGGGGACTCAGTAAATATTACACTTTTATGGATAACAGTGATAAGATCTTTGATAGATATGGCATTTTCAGATGTTACACAGTCAGTCACAACCAGTTTCAGGTCATATTCAAGAATTATCTTTAGTAATGTAAGTCAGGGAGGAAAAAGATAAGCCATGAAGTGACCACTGTCAAGAGATAAGAGTGCCCTCTTAGGGTGAGCGTGGAGTCAAAAAAAAAAAAGAATATTTAAGAAAAGTACTGTTGCATTAAGATTTAGCGCTGACATAAACGTTACAAACAAGAATTTTGGAATGCCTCTGACTTGTGAATACTCTCATACCTGGGAATTCTACTTTCACAGAAAAAAAAAAAAAAGAATGCGCTAAATTACTCCCTGTATTTCGTAAGTAAAAACTATTTTAAACAGACTTAAATCCTAATGATAAAAATTCCAAACTAAGATCGCCGAAGGGACTTCTAATTCGCCGGGGCTCCTCTGCCTAGAATTCTGGGTTCAACCAGCGCCATTCACAGTACATCTTCCGCTGGCAGCACACACTTTGGGGAACGGTAGCAGGAGTGCGTACCGTCAACCTCTGGCGGTGGGCACGGGGGCCTCTATCTTTCAGGTCCCAGTTCTCCCACCTGGAGGGAACCCAGTACCTGAAGCCGACTGGTTGTAGCTGACAGCCTCCCCAGCACTTTCCTTACTCTTCCTCAAGCTGCTAGTAAAACCCGGAGAAGCGGCCTTCTTTCAGATCCCGCCCGACTCTCAGGCCTCACGCCCAGAGGCCTGAGGCAGAGGGAGTGGTGGCGGAGAGGGGGTGGGGAGGGAGCGGGGCCGGAGTGACTGAGCATGTGCGAGGAGGGGCGCATGCCCAGTGCGGTCGGCAGCTTCCCATTGCGGGTGGCTCAGGCGGTGGCAGCGGTGGCGGCGGCGGCGGCAGCGGCGGCGGCACCGCCTCCTCCTCATACTCCCGGGGTGGCGAGGTTAGATGAGCGGCCCCAGTAGTGGCGAGGGCAGCGCGGGGGGGAGGAGGAGAAGAAGGAGGAGGAGGAGGTCTCTGTCTTTGTAGTCTCCCTGCTGCGGAGCGAGAGGCCGCCGCCGGAGCCGTCGTCGTTGGAAAAGGGCTCTGTGTGCGCGCGCGTGTCTGCCTGCCCGTCCCGCGGGGACGAGGCGGCGGCGGCTGCGAGGATGATGATGTGCGCAGCGACTGCCTCTCCCGCCGCCGCCTCTTCGGGGGCCGGCGGGGACGGATTCTTCCCTGCTGCCACCATCTCTTCTTCCCCGGCGCCGGGGGCGCTGTTCATGCCGGTTTCCGAGGGCTCCTTGGCGGCCACGGGGTTGGGGCTCGGGCTGCCGGCCGCGGACTCCCGGGGTCACTACCAGCTGCTGCTGTCAGGCCGGGCCCTGGCCGACCGCTACCGGAGGATTTACACAGCTGCGCTCAGTGACAGGGACCAGGGGGTTAGCAGCGCTGGACACCCGGCCTCCAGGTGCGTCTCCGGGTGCCCTTCGTTGCGCCACATGCTGCATGTGCGCCCGTGTGTGTGTGTGTGTGTGTATGTATGTGTGTGTGTGTGTGTCTGTCTACATACGTATTTACTGAGCTGTCTTTCAGCAAGCGCTTGATGTTAGATGGTAGAATCACTTATTGAGATAGGAGGGTGCGGTGGCGGCAGTTTCTGTTCTAAGTGTGTGTGACTGTCTTTGTAGGGGGCAAGACAGGGTGGGAGGGGAGCTTGTGATGCTAGAAATGGTGGTGGTGCGTGTCGGTTATGACACGTGTATGTGTATTGTTGAAGAAGGAGGAGGGATGAGCAGAGGGTAATGCACCAAGAGAATTTGCAAGAGCGATGAGGGAAGTGTTGTTCCCAGTGTCTCTGCCGCAGTGGTATTTGCACGTATTTCTCATAACCCCTCCCCCCCACCCCTTCATGACATTCCATCCTCACCTCTCCGCCTCCCTTAAAAAAAAATCTGCCTTTCACTGAGGGGGGGGTGATGGTATTGGTTAAGGATAATGTCATATATATAGGATGAGTTTTAGATAATCAGCCTGTAGGATAAGGCATGGGGTTTCAATTTAAGAGATTTATGTGAAAGGGATGCAGTTGGAGGTTTAGGTGGCTGTGAAAGGTGTCTGATACAGATTTTTAGAGCTGTACTTTGATAAGTGGACCTTTTGGTCCTCTAGAGATGTGGTTGCAGCAGTGCTTGTGTTCTGTTGTCCCATCGGCCATTTCCCTTCATCTTCTGTTCTATTTCCTCTGTTACTTTTCGGCTTTAGAGTGCGGGAGGGTGGTTTATGGGGAAAAGGGGAAAACTGAAGAACTTCAAAATATGACAGCTGGTGTAGTGATCAACTGACACCAACTGGAAAATTTGAGTAGCTCCTAGATCTCTTCCTAGGCTTGGTGCACCTTCAGCTCCCGCGATGGAGGAGATGTTAAACCACTTTCATTTTCTTAAAATGTGGGTGTCTTTTTGCTTAAGGCTCTCCTGTTGTTTTCCTTTCCATGCTCTTACATGCCACATACCTTGAAGGATGGTGACTGACTTGTTTCACCAGCTTACCTTTGGCAGTGGTAATTGGGAGTTGGCTTCATCTTTTTTTTTCTCACACCTTCTTGCAACACATGGGGAAAGCATAGTAGGATTTTGTCAAATAAGTTACAGAGTTTACTGTATTTATTGAATATGTAGTTTGTTCGGTAATAACCAGATGCCATTTTCTCTCATTATGAGAGGGGCTAGGCTGTGAGTCAGGTATTTGTGGTTGACCAGTATGTACTGTGGCTCTTATCCACTGCAGAGAGTTGTAAAGATGGAGCTTTCTCCACACGTTTTCTGGGTAAACCACTCTTCTCGTGTGTATAATTGTTTACAGGATTGGGACTTGAGTAGTTTTATCATACTGATATAAATGTGTGTAACTAACTACCCTTTGCTATGTAAACTGAAGGCCACAATGGCACGTCTGTTTCTTGCTGATGCTTTTGAAAATAGCACAAAAATCTCAATAGACAGTTTGCTCTAATGATTAGGTATGATTTGGAGCTGTGAGTCTGTATATTATGGCACCATAGGTACATCTTTACAAACCCCTCTCAAAGAATTTGAATTTATTTTGTATGTTGTTTCCAGACTTATGCAATACTTTGTGACTGGTATGTTCCCTGTTTTAACTCTGTACTACTATACTTGTGTAATAATACAGTTTCTGTGTATTTAGAACTGTATAAACAGTTTTAAACAAAATTAATATAGATTAACCACATACATAAAGTCTATGAATGATTTTTAGTCTTTGGTCAATTTTTGTACAAGCTGTCAATTAAAATTAGTGAAGAATTAGTTCAAGTACTGTATTTCAAGAAGTACTAATGGAAACGAGCCTTCAGTTGTGTGATATTGCCTTCTAGTGCTTGTTCAGAACATGATTGTTTATTATACTTCACATTATTTTTTCTAAGTCTTGGCCTGCAACTATTCTTTATTGAGGGTTTGCTTAAGAATTCAGTCACATTTCTTATTAACTATGAATGGGGAAATTGGAGCTGGGATTTTGGTTCTGAATGAATGATGTAATTATTTGTATGGGGCACTAGTTAGAGGAGAAGATGAAATGTTTCAGAGACAGAGAATGGAGCAAGAATAGAGGGTGAAATTCTAGTGAGAATCAAGTTTAAAGCTGTGAGAGAAAGGGGACAGTGAAGGAAGCCGAAAAAAAGATTAAAAAAATTAAGAAGAGCATTGTGGGACAGTGGCACCTCTGGTCCTAAGAAAGTGGATTGAAAGTCCTCGACAGGGATAAATGTTGAAGAAAGTGAGAACACTTCCCAGGTCGCTGATGACTTTTGAGGAAGTGGTCAAGATTCTGTGGAAGAGAGATGTGGCTGCGGAGTCAATGGGATATTTTGGGGTAATGGGGAGATGGTTGAGGGAAGGATATTTGAGTATGGGAGGGTGGGTGGGAAACATTCAGTAAGTGGAGAAGGAGAAATTAAAGAAGTTAGAGAGGGGCTAAGTGATGGTGAGAAGTCTAAGGGAGATCTCGGGGACAGATTTAACACGACAAGTGGAGAGGTTAGCCACTAAAAAAAAAAGTTAGGAGCTAGTCATCCTTTAATATAGAAGGGGAGGATAAATCTACAGACTAGGAGTTTATTAAGAACTGTATCCTATTCGTTTTGGTAATCCCAGTGTCTAGCACAATTTTTGGCATCTGTTCTGTAAATATCCAGCGCTTACTGTGTGCCAGGCACTGTTTTAGGTGCTGAAGCTGTAACAGTGAGCAGGATAGACTAGGTCTCTACTCTGTTTGGAACTTCCACTCCAATGGGGAGAAATAAGCAACCGATCATTTCGGGTAGTGATAAGTAACCATGAAGGAAATGAACCCAGTTGCACGTGACAGATGATTTGTAGTTGGCAGGGGCTGGGGGTGTATTTTAGGTAGGGTGGTCAGGATGGGTCTCTTTGTGAGTTGGCATTTAAGTTGAGTCATAATGATTGGAAGGCAGAACTAGAGGAATGGTGTTCTAGGAAAATATAGTCTCTGATGCAGAAACAAGGTTGTGTTCAAGGAATGAAAACAAGGCGAGTGAGTTATCAGTCAGTGTTGAATAAATTAATTACTGTGGATTATGTTTTAGGTGTAGGTAGAGAAGTTAAGGGATGGCAGCCTAATGGTGTCAGTGACTTTGATGGCATTGCAGTGAATGCTTGGATTCTGAAGCTGGACTGGTTTTAGATCCTGGCTTTGCCACTTTTTAGCTGTGTGACCTTGGGTGCATTACGTAACTCCTATACCTCAGTTTTTTGCTTAAAAAATATTTTTGAGATATAATTGGCATATAACATTCTATCAGTTGTAGGTGTACAACATAACCGTTCCATATTTTGAGAAATGACTACCACATAAAGTCAAGTTAACATCCATCATCACACATAGTTGAAAGTTTTTTTTTCTTGAGGTGAGAGCTTTGAAGATCTACTCTCTTAGCAACTTTCAAATATACAGTCTAGTATTATTAACTATAGTCACCATGCTGTACATTACATCCCCATGACTTATTTATTTTATAACTGGAAGTTTTTCTTTGTACCTTTCAACTCCCTTTGCCCATTTTGCCCATCTCCCACCCCCTGCGTCTGGCAAACATGAATCTCTCCTCTGTATCTATGAGTTCAGTTTTGTTTTTGTGTGTTTTTTTTTTTTTTTTTTTAGATTTCACTTATAAATGAGATCATATAGTATATTTGTCTTTCTCTGTCTGACTTATTTCACTTACCATAATGCCCTCAAGATCCATTCTTGGTGTTGCAAATGGCAAGATTTCCCTTTTTTTTTTTTTTTTTTTTTTTTTTTTTTTTGCAGTATGTGGGCCTCTCACTGTTGTGGCCTCTCCCACTGCGGAGCACAGGCTCCGGACGAGCAGGCTCAGCGGCCATGGCTCACGGGCCCAGCCGCTCCACGGCATGTGGGATCCTCCCAGACCGGGACACGAACCCATATCCCCTGCATCGGCAGGCGGACTCCCAACCACTGCGCCACCAGGGAAGCCCCCCTTTTTTTTATGGCTGAATAATATCCCATTTACTATATATATCACACCTTCTTTATTCATCCATCAGTGGACATTTAGGTGGCTTCTTGGGTATTGTAAATAATGCTGCAGTGAGCATAGGGGTGCAGATATCTTTTCAAGTTAGTGTTTTCGTTTCCATTGAGTATATTCTCAGAAGTGAAGTTGCTGGATCATATGGTATTTCTATTTTTAATTTTTTGAAGATCCTATTGTTTTCCGTAGTGGCTGCATCAATTTAAATTCCCAGCAACAGTGCATAAGGGTTCCCTTTTCTCCATATCCTTGCCAGTACTTTTTATTTCTTGTCTGTTTGATAATAGTCATTCAACAGTGTGAAGTGATATTTCATTGTAGTTTTGATTTGCATTTTCCTAGTGATTAGTGATGTTGAGCATCTTTTCATGTACCTGTTGGCCATTGATGTATCTTTTTTTGGAAAAATGTTTATTCAGAGCCTGTTTCCATTTTCTGAATTGGTTTGTTTGTGTTCTTTTGTTTGTTTTTTGTTGTTTTTTGATATTGAGGTATGTGAGTTCTTAATTTTAGATACTGACTCCTTACCAGTAGTATATGGTTTGCGAGTATTTTCTCCCATTTGGTAGGTTGCCTTTTCATTTTTGTTGCTTTTCTTTGCTGTGCAGAAGCTTTTTAGTTTGATGTAGTCCCACTTGTTTTTTTTTGCTTTTCTTTATGCCTCAGTTTTCTTCTATGTAGACTGGGAATAATAATAATGAGGATCGTATTGTAGATTGAATGAATCTGTATATGTAAAGTGCTTGGCACATTAAATGCTAATAAATATTAATTAATGATTTCTGCTGAGAGTGAAGGGGCAGATGGAGTTTGGGGACTTAAAGAGAAGGCAGAGATCATGTCTTATTCTTTTATGTTTTGGTCTCAGTGACTGTGTTGAATGTGGGAATAACTGTTTCATTTATTCAGTGACTGAATAAATATATTTTTGTAGGAATGAATCAATCAAAGTTGGAACATTTGCTTGAGGAAAGGGATTGTTAGGAAATGAATAAAGGAATGTTTGATCAGTTCTTAGTGGGAATGGTAGTACAGCATTGATTGCATTTGGGAAGAACCATAGCATGGTGGCTAAATCTGCTCTGGAGTCAGACCGTCTTAGTATTTCAGTTCTGCTTTTTTCTGTCTTAAAATGGGCAAGTTAATTAGCATTTCCATGTCTGTTTCTTTACTTGTATCCTTACAGGGCTATTGAAAGGACATTGTGCCTGAACATTGTTAAGTGCTCATTAAATGTTAGCTGCTGTTGTTGGTGGTCGTGGTATTACTACTACTACTACTACTACTACTGTTATTATTATTAAAATCACATATTTAAAATTCCAGTCAGCATGATGTTGTAAGCTTTTCCACTCAGAAGAGAAATGAAAAAAACTGCTAGTTGATTCAAGGTTGAAGTGTGCCTGGAGGTCTAAGAAAAAAAGAAAGTGAAGGTTTTTGGTGACAAAGATTGAGCATATGGTAAAAAGGAAAGTGATGCCAGGAGGGAACTGATAGACTGGGAGATAAAGACAGTCAGGGTATCTGGGTTGAAGTGGTAGAAGAACAGTGTTAGTGGAAACAATAGAGGGGACTGTGGGTAAAATGGGAAATTGCTTTTCTTCTCCAAGCTGAACCCACTTACTTCCTTCAACTTCTTTATCTCTTTCTTGTTAGAAATGCTATTTGAGCCCATCCTTCAGATGCATGGGATTTCAGTTAGAAGAGGTTAATCCATCAAAGATTCCGGAATTAATACTTGGTGCTAACCATTGGCCTTATAAAGATTTGTAAGACAGTTTCTACGTTGAGTTTATTGTCTGGATGGGTGTGAAAGGTGCAAAGGCAGGTACTTACAAAAGTGTTAAATGAAATGACTAAGAAAGCATAGCCTATTGTGACCAAGGGATGGCATTCTGAGCTGGTACAAAAGCATGAGCAAGAGGTGAGAAAGCACAGTTTGTGTGTAGGTAATGGTAAGAATTCTGTTAGAGCTAGAATGTAGGTGTTATGAGGGAGAACAATGGGAATTCATTCTGGAAGTGGAGGCTTTGGTCAGAGGGTATGGCAGCTTGAACTGCCAGGTAAGAGTTAGATTTTATTCAGGAGACACTGATAGTTTTGAGCTATGAAGAGACATTATTGTAGGAGTGTTTTAGTAAGTGATATGGGATCGAATCAGTATATTTGTGGATAGGTAGTAATTTGCTTCATATAGCTGTTACATCTATGGAATCCTATATAAACACATTTTAAGGCAAAAATTGCTCTGTTGGCATATTAGCAAGTAGAAATATGAAATGAATTCGTTTCCTAGATGAAGATAAAAGAAGATCTTGCCTTTGGGCTTAAAAATAAAATAAAAATGTTAATTTAAAAATAGTTTTGCATTTTAAGGTATTTATTTTTAAAAATCGTCAGAATAGTCTCACTTTTTCATTCAAGAATAGATTAAATATTCAGGTTTTGGGGGGAGGGGACAGGTTAATCAAGGTTTAATTTACATATAATAAAATTCACCCTTTTTAAGTGTCCATTTGAAGATTCTCCAAACTATCACAGTCAAGTATAGAATATTTCCATCATTCTAGAAGGTTTCTTTAGTTAACGCCCTTTTCCTACCCCTAGCCACTGGCCACCACAGACCAGTTTTCTGTCACTAATATTTTACCTTTTCTAGAATGTCTTATAAAACTAGCTCCTTAAGGACAGGACCCCAGCTACTGTTCCCCTTTATGTCTTCTATCCTCATATTTCCTATAAATGGAAGTTAGGCTTTAAAGCTTCGATAGGTTTCGGTTAAACATTTTTTGGCAAGAATATTTTGTATATAATGCTGAGTACTGCACATTGCATCCCATCCAGAGGTTTTCAGGTTGTCTCATTGTTTAATAATGCTCAGTCTAGTTACTTGAATTGCTTGGATAAGTTGGTACCCACTAGGTCTCTTCTCTGTAAATGTATGCTTCTTCCATTTGCATTAGGCAGGTAATCATGGGTAATAACTTTGGCGCACTGTGAATATCTTCCACCTAATGGTTTTAGCATCTTTTGATAATCCTTGACTGATCCTTCAAGTCCATCAATCCTTCAAAATGATGATTTTTATATTTCTGTTAAAATAGAATTTAGTAGCTGATGCTCTTCTGCAAAAAAGAGTTTTCCCTTATCAACTGGTGGTAAACTTAGTTCCTCCTAAGAAAGCAGGGTAAATGATTCATTTTCTCCCCTCATTAGCCCATTTGGTATAATAGTCTAGCAGTAGTGTGGTGGTTGCTCTAGTTCATCACCCATGTCCCTCCTTTCAGTTACAAGTTCCCCCAGCCATTGAGAATATTGGCAGCTAAAACTGATTGCAACTGAGTCTCTCCAGGCATTGCTGTGAGCCAACAGACCTGCTTCCCTCAAAGTCTTGCGTTTTCTTCAGGATCAGCCTGCATCCAATGCCTGTTCTGTGTGGGGGTGTGAATGCCTGGCCCTTTTGCCCTAAGGTAGGACAACTTTGAAGACCCATCGCAACTCCAGAGCTCCCCATGAATTGGCTGAGGCCTTCCTGTGACTGCGTTTCAATTCAACTCCTTCCTCTGTTTAGTCTCACTTCCTTTACTCTCCCACAGGTGTTGATTTGGAGGGCATTCCCCAGTACTTCGGTTGTGCAGATCTTCATTTCAGAGTCTTTTTTCTTCCAAGACAGTTGTGGTATCAGCAGTGGTCTGAGGAAGTAGTCTTCAAAATGGAATTTTGGAGCTAGATTATCTGCTGGCTGGCTAGCAGTAAGAACCCCGCTACTGGTGTAGATGGAGCACTGATACTGATAACCCTTTGCATGCACTGTAGCTGTGCACCTGTTAACACTTTCAGTGGTGGCAAATTGGAATGGCATTC
>NW_006793856.1:591447-634602 GCF_000442215.2 Lipotes vexillifer | reverse complement strand
AATTCCTGTAGAAGAGAAAGTATTTGTGGGTACAGTATCTTAGGCTTTTGAGACATTTAGGGAAGTTATTAATTATACAGACGGTGTAGTCAGATGGCTGTTTGGTGAGTGACATAGATTGGAGAAAGAAAATGAAAGGCTGAAGGTAATTGGGGGCAAAATGAGAAAGTTAGGTAATTTCTTTCTTTGGTATCACGTAAAGAAACTCATCTTCTGCAGTAGCAGGAAAGAAAAAGCTAAGGATTAGGCCCAAGATTTAATTTCAAGGGTAGCAGAGCTCCAGGGCAGGTTGATTTCTCAGCAAGTCTGCTAAGCCAGTGTGTCTGTCCTCTGGTTAGGAAGGAATGAGACCCTGGCTTTTAAGATGGGACGTCTGAGTTGATGCACTGGAAAACCTTGAAACCCCAAATTCCTCTGAACCCTCTGAGCCTACAGAAGTGACCTTACTTGAAGATTATGCTGCCCCTGCTACCCCCATCTATTCTCCTCTGCCCTGCTGTCTATCACCAAACCAATAACTAACTAGAGTTAAGTCACAACAAAGCCTACTGAGAGGTGCTGGGTCTGCTGAGGGAGGAGAGGGACTGCGGCGCACATATACGCACGCACATGCGCACGCACAGATTGATTCCCAGACTGCACTGAGGCACCCCCGAACACCCCAGCAGACACACAGGACTGCCATGGGATATTTCAGAATTTTAAAGGAAACACAGAAATGTGTGTCACAAACTACTAACTTGAGGTAGTTCACGATTTCTACATAGATCCTGTTGCACTCCTTTTGATGATGTCATATCTTTCTAAAGTTGAATTTTTGGTTGTTGCTGTGATACAACAAAGCACTGCACAAAAATCAGTGTGGAAGAGAAGAGGAGGGTGACATGTTTAATATGCACAAGTCTGAGAAGCTGTGCAGTACTCAGAATGTGCAGTGTCCTATTATTAAGTAATTGTGGTTATTTAAGATGAGATATAAATATTTATCTTTAAGTTTATGTGTATTATTTTTTCAAATGGCTACTAAGTTGTTAGAATGTACGTTCTTATTAATTATTTAGATCTCATTACATAATAAGCTCTACTGTTAGGTTATTCCATTTGGCCTACAAGGGTTATGAAAAAATTACTGATGATGGCTATGCAAGGGCCCAGTAATGGATTTATGTTCATCAGTGCTGATCTAGCAACTGAACTGATGAATGTCCAGCCTGACAGTAGCAGAGACTAACTTTCCTTCAAAGATACCAACCAGTCCTTGTGCCTTGGAAAGGACCGTGATTCATTTTGACTAGATTTGATGCATATTTTGTGTATGAGTTTCCCTTTGCAACTTGCGGGGGCTCAATCAGTGCCCGTATTTGAGGGCTTACAGAGTGATCCATCAGCACAGGGTGCCACATAACATCATTTCAGAGTAAGGGACCCACTTTATAGCAAATGAATCCCACAGATCCATTTGTCCTGTTGTGCACCGTAACTGCCCAGAAGCTGCTGACCTGATAGATAGTAAGACAGTCTTTTTTTTTTTTTTTTTTTTCGCGCCGCGGGCCTCTCACTGTTGTGGCCCCTCCCGTTGTGGAGCACAGGCTCCGGACGCGCAGGCTCAGCGGCCATGGCTCATGGGCTCAGCCGCCCCGCGGCATGTGGGATCCTCCCGGACCGGGGCACGAACCCGTGTCCCCTGCATCGGCAGGCGGGCTCTCAACCACTGCGCCACCAGGGAAGTTCCCTTAAGACAGTCTTTTGATGGCACAACTGATGATGAGCGTAAGGTCCTATCCTTCAGTGTTCCTAGTAGGAAGAAAACGTGGAAATTGGGATGCCTCCACTTAGCATCACTGTCAGTGATCCACTGGGGACTTTATGCTTCCCATCTCTGTAGCTCTGAGCACTGGGGGTTAAAATGTCATGGTTCTCCGAAGGGAAACATTTTCAACAGAGACCCTGTAAGAGTCCTGTTATACTTTAAGACACTGCTACTGGTGGAATTTGGTGCTTCTTTTCCAAGATAAGGAGTCACCATTTTTGACAGGGCTAATGTACCTGATCATCTGAAGGAGGTAGGGCTGCCGTTACGCAATGGAGCATGGAGTTTGGCACACAGGTGATCTACTGGGTGTCTGTTGGTACTTTCTTTTCCAACTTTAATGGTAAATGGACATGAGAAAGGCCTGATGGCCACCTCACAGGATCAGCCAACTGGACCAGGAGAAATTCTAGCCAAAGATAAAGGGAATCCAGAATGACTAGCAGAGAAGAGGTTGTGACTATAAGTTTTGGCCTTGAAACCATCTGAAACCAGTGATGGAGGCTGTAATTTGTCCTACTTTACTTCCTCTGGAAGGTTTCTCCAGGAAATGAGACTAACCAGAATTCTGCAGGAACATTGTCCAGAATTTATTTGAAGCAAGTGAATGCTAGTAGTATAATAGGTGACCTGTAGTGAATGCTGTGGATTAATTTTAACTGTTTTATAGATTCTCTGGGATGTTCTGTAAAATCATATCATCATTCTTTCTGATCTCCAGATACCCCTGTGCTCCCCCAACCTTTATTCCAATGACAAGAACCTTTCTACTTCTGTTCAGTGTTGAATAGAAGTGGTAAAAGTTGCATCCTTCCTTGTTCCTAATGTGAGGGAGAAACAATGACAAATTAGTCTCTTTGTCTTTCACTGTTAGCTGTAGATGTTTTGATGGCCTTTGCCAATTTGAGGAAGTTCTTTACTATTCCTATTTTGCTTATGGTTTTTATCATAAATGTGTATTGAATTTTGTCAAATGCTTTTTCTGAATTTATCAATATGATCATATATTAAGAGAATAAAAGGGAAAATTAAATTAGTTAATTTTGAATGGTAAGTCAACCTTGCATTCCTGGGATAGAACCTTGTATGTGATGTATTGTTGACTTTGATTTCCTTTTATTTGTTAAGAATTCGGGGGTTTATATTCACGAAGGATATTGGTCTATAATCTTTTTTTTGGTAATGTCTTTGTCAGGTTTTGGTATTACAGTTATCCTTGTTTCAGAAAACCAGTTGGTTAGTAATCTTGTCTGTATTTTTAAAAAGTTTGCATGAGATTGGTCTTATTTCTTCTTGAATATTTGACAGAACTCACTAGGGGTACCATCTCGTCCTAGAATTTTCTTTGGGGGAGGCTTTTGACAGATTCATTTTCTTTAATAGATACAGGGATATTCAGATTTTTTTGTTATTTCTCATGTGAATTTCGGTAACTTTTTTTTTTTTTGAGAAATTTGTCCTTTCATTTAAATTGTTGAAATTTTTGGCATAAAGTTGCCATAGCATTCTTTTGATTATCCTCTAATGTCTGTGAGGGTCTATGGGGATAAAATCCTTTTTTCATTCTTCATGTTTGTGTTTTCTCTTTTTTCCCTGATTAGCTAGAAGTTTGTCATTTTTGTTTATAAGTTCAAAGAATCAACTTTTGGCATTATTGATTTTCTCTAATATTGGTTTATTTTCTATTTCATTGACTTTCCTTTTATTATATTTACTTCTTTTTTACTTTGCTCTGTTTTTTCTTTTTTAGTTTTTTAAGATGGAATCTTAGGTCATTGATTTTAGATTTTTCTTGTCTTCTAATATAGATATTTAAAGTGATGGATTTTCATCTAAGCACTTCTTTAGTTGCATCCCACAAATTTTTATATTCAGTATATTCTTTGTCATTTAGCTTAAAATATTTTCTAATTTTCTTTGTAATTTCATCTTTGATTCATGCCTTGCTTAGAATTATTTTATTTAACCCTCATATATTTGATTTTTAAATGTATATTATTATTACTTTGCAATGGACATTTTATATAATTTCAGTCTTTTCAAATTTATTGAGATGCGCATTATCTCCCAGGATATGGTCTACCTTCATGATTAGACCATGTAAACTTGAAAAGAATATGTGTTCTGCCATTTTTGCATGTAGAGTTCTATTAATGTCGTATAGTTAAAGTTGGTTGATAGTGTTGTTCGGCTCTTTCATGTCTACACTCATTTTTTGTCTAGTTCTATCAGTTGCTGAAAAGGGGTATTAAAAATATCCCATTGTAACTGTGGATTTGTCTTTGTCCCTGTAATTTTGTCAGTTTTAGCTTCATATATTTGGGGCTTTGCTATTATGTACATGTATTTGTATAACTGTTAAAACTTCCTGATAAATTATTCTTTTATTTCATTATGATACATGTTTCTTTATCTCCAGTAAGACTCTTTGTCTTGAACTTACTTTATCTGATATTAAAATAGCCTGTTCAGACTTCTTAGGCTTACTGTTTGCCTGGTAAATTTTTTCTGTCCATTTACTTTTGATCTATGTTCTTTTTTTTTTTTTTTTGTGGTACATGGGCCTCTCACTGCTGTGGCTTTTCCCGCTGCAGAGCACAGGCTCAGCGGCCATGGCTCACGGGCCTAGCCGTTCCGCGGCATATGGGATCTTCCCGGGCCGGGGCACGAACCTGTGTCCCCTGCATCGGCAGGCGGACTCTCAAGCACTGCGCCACCAGGGAAGCCCTATCTGTGTTTTTATATTTAAAGTTTCTCTCCTTTGGGCAGTACACATAGGATTTTGCTTTTTTTTTTTTTTTAATCCATTCTGTCAATCTTTGCCTTTTATTTGGAGAGTTTAGGTCATTAATATTTAATGTAATTAATTATTGATATGGTTGACTTTAGGTCTACCATTTTATTGTCTTCTCTTTCCCTCTTTGTTTTTCATTCCTCTCTTACTCCTTTTCTACCTTCTCTTAGATTATTCTTTAGTATTCCATTTTAATGTAGCTATTGGACTTTTTGGCTATATCTTTTTGTATTAATTTTTAATACCCTAGGGATTACAATATAAATAACCTACCCTTTCACATCCTACTTAGAGTTACTATTGTCCTGCTTCACTTAAAATAGAAAAACCTTACAAACATACAGAAGATTTTTTTTCCCCTCTGCTACATCCCACTCCCTCCTTTATGTTACAGCTCTTATGTATGTTATGGCTGCACACTTTGAAAACCTCACTGTGCAATATTATAATTTTTGCTGTCAACAGTCATACATATTTTAAAGAAATTAAAGGAAAAAATATTTTATGTTTACCTATATATTTATTATTTCTGTTACTCTTCCTCCATTCCTGAAGATGCTACATTTCCTTTCAGCTTAAAGGACTCACTTTAGCATTTCTTGTAAAGTAGTCTCCTGGGGATAAACTCTCTTTTTTTTCCTTCCTCTGAGAATGTCTTTATTTTGCTTTCATTTTTAAAGGATGTTTTAGGGGAACATAGACTTCTGAGTAAAAACTTATTTCCTTTTAGCATTTTCATGATGTTGTTCCACTGTCTTTTCACCATTATGATTTCTGATGACAAACCTTTGGTAGTTCAAATTTTATTTCCCTTTATGTAGTATGGCATTTTTCTTTATCTGCTTTCAAGAATTTTTTTGTTTTTGTTTTTCAGCAGTTAGATTTGATGTGTCGAGTCTTTATTTTCTTTGAGTTTCTCCTCTTTGGAAAATGCTCAGCTTCTTGAATCTATAAATTTGTCTTTTACCAAATTTGGGATGCTTTCTGCCATTGTTTCTTAAAATATTCTGCTCTAGTTTCTGTCTTTTTCCCTGCTAAGATTCCAATGACAAAACTTTTGAGATTGTCCCACAAGTCTCTGACTATTTTTTCTATTGTCAATTTTTTTCCTCTTTGTTCTTCAGATTGGATAACTTTTATTGATCCATTTTCAAGTTCACAGACTCTTTTCTCTCTCATCTCCATTCATTTATTGAGCTGATCCAGGTGAATTTTATTTCATGTACTGCATTGTTTGGTTTTTAAATTTACATTTGGCTCATTTTTAAAATAATTTCTCTTTGACTTCTGAGAATTTTTTCCTGTTCAGTTCAACTGTGTTTGCCTTTACTTCATGAAGCATATTTATCATAGTTGCTTTAAAGGTACTGTTGGATAATTATAACATGTGGATCATTTCAGGGTTGGCATCTGTTAATTGTTTCTTCTCTTGAAATTTATCACATTTTCTTTTTGCATTGTGAACATTTTGGATTGTACCTTGGACATTATGAGTGTTTGTTTTGAAAACTCTGGGTCTTACCATAATTCTCTGGAGTGTTGATCTTTGTTGTTGTTTCTTTTAGCCGACTCTCAACCTGTTTAGCTTCAGATTGCAAATTTGGTCTTGCCAAATTTGGGTGGGTGGTGGTTTTTAATTCTCAGAGACTTTGCTATGTTGGTATAGGTTTGTCTCATACCTGTGCAGCTCCAGAGCAAGCCTAAGACTTATGTGGGCTTATAGGCAGGATTAGAGAATCCCTTCCTCCAATCTTTCTCCCTTCCAGGTTTTTCTCTACATTCTCCAGCATGCAGGAGCCCCTTTCCCCATTTCCTGTGGCCAGAAAGATAGGGTTTCTCTTGGAGTTTTAACTTCTGTGTTGCTGCTCTCTGTATGCAGTGATTGCTTCCTGGCCTTAGAGCAAAGCTGTTAGAGAAAGGAGAAGAAAATAGCCGAGCTGGGAAGCTCACTATCTTGTGGGTCATTTTTCCAAGTTTGACTCCCCTCCACAATATGCTTTTGTTTCCTTTTCAGAGTCCTCAAATAAAATTTTTTCTTTCTTTATTTTTTTTTTTTTTTTTTTTTTTTTTTTTTTTTTTTGTATTTTGCCCAAGGTTTATAGTTGTAAATAGTGTGAAAGATAGACTGTATTTGGTTTATGCCACCATACTGGAATCAAAACTCCTTCTCTGGTTGCTTTTAAGATTTTTCTGTTTATTTTTGATTTTTAGCAATTTGACCATGCTCTTCCTAAATATGTTTTTTCTTAGTGTGTGTTTATCATGTGTTTGGTGTTCATTGAACTCCTTAGATATGTGTGATATAACTTTTGTTTAATTTCACACATTATGCCTTTACTTCCTCCAATATTATTTCAAACCTAGTCTCTCCCATTTCCTTCTGGGAATCCACTTACACACACATGAGGCTGCTTGATGTTGTCCCATGTTTGAAGGGTCAGCAAACTTGTTCTGTAACGGGCCAGATAGTAAATACTTTAGGCTTTGCAGGCTCTCTAGTCTCGCTTGCAACTATTGCAACTCTGTTGTTACAGCTTGAAAGCAGCCATAGGTAATATTTAAACAAATGAGTATGACTGTGTCCTAGTATAATTGTATTTACAAAAATAGGTGGTGGGCTAGATTTTGACTGCAGGCCATAGTTTGCTGACTCCTGAGGTGTAGACAGTAATAGTTGCTGGAGCTACGTTGTGAATATAGAGGTAAAATCAAAGAAGTGTAAAACACAGATATTGGCAATAACTAAAATGTGGGGGAACTGGACAAATGAGAATAAGGGTATAGGAGATGTTAGGACTGGATTACTATGTTCCTGTATTGCTTTATTTGAGGACAGAAGTGAAAAAGTTTGAGACAGTTGTTCCTCAAGAAGTTTAGTGATGAAGAGGGCAGAGGGACAGAGAATCATTTAAACTCTTTTTTTAAATTGGAGGAGGCCAGTGGGCCTCTAGGGTTAGAAGCCATAGAAGACAGAGATTAAAGAGTGAACAAAGGAAGGGTGTAAGTGGTTGAGCAAAATCCCAAGGATGGTGAATGAGATGGGGTCCAGGGTATGGTAGGAAGGGTATACTTGGATACGGTAAGTGCTGTCTCTTTTGGGGTGGAGGGACTTGAAGGAGGAGACTTAAGTTTTGGAAGAGGTCTCGGGGCATATTTTCACCCTTTTTATCTTTCTCTCTGAATTCTAGTAATTTTTTCTGATCTCTTCAAATTCTCTCTTCACCGTGTCTAATGCTGTAAACTCACCTACTGAGTCTTTAGTTGCAGTTATATTTTTCATGTCTAGAAGTGGGATTTGATTCTTTTTCAGATGTACTATATTCCCCATACCATGCAGATATTTTAAAGCTAGTCCTTTTTTTTCCTGCAAAGTTGGTAAGCATAGTTGTGTCTGAAGCTTTTATCTGGAGTCTGTTTGTCCTTCTGTTTTCTTTTTCTGCTAGTTCTCACTCATGGTGTCTTATATCTTTGTGTGCCTGGTTGTTTGACTGTTAACTCTCATTACCCTTCTGGTGGCTCTCTTAGTCCTAGGATAAATGGACTGTCTTCAGAAAGTTTTATAGTTGCTCCATGGCTTGAGTTTTGCTTGGCCACCTAGGCTCTGTGTACCTAGATTATAAATCTGCATGAGGCATGGTCTAATCAAGTCATAACTTTTCAGAGTCTTTTCCTCCCCTCACTCTCTACTCCCAGTCTCTCCCCCACTCTCTTTTTCTTATGCTGCTCTGCCCACTGCCAAGGTAACTTTATTTATAGTCCTTACCACTCCCACACCCTCCCATTCCTATCCCCAACCTAAAGACTTCCAAATAAAATGAAGGGACTGAAGATATATAGGAAATTGTTTGCCTCTCTCTCCTAGATCAACTTGAACTGTTAAAATCTCTGTTCTTATTACTAATTATAAGCCTAGGTTAAGTAAATAAAAGTTTTCTACTTAGTAATCAGACTACTATCCCTCCCTAATTTATTCAGTGTTGCATGAACACAGTGAGAGTATCATTACATTAATTACACAGGAGAAATGTCTGACTTCTATAGAAAAACTTCAGTTTACATATGGTGTTTTATAAATTAGTTGATTTTTTAAAATTGCTCTTCTATTTACTGACCTTGATAATTTATTTATTAATTCTTTATTTGTGGATTATTTTGCATTTCCTATAAGCATGGTTATGTTGTCTACAAATAAAAATGCTTTACTTTTTCCTTTTCAACCACTATGACTTTTATTTCTTTTGCTTGACTTACTGACTTCCTGTGCAGTATTAAATAGAAGTGGTGACAATGTAAGTTTTTGTGTTTTTTCCCATTCTTAGTGGAAGTATTTAATTTTTCATCATCGAGTATAATTAAGTATAATGTTAGCTGTAGGGTTTTTGTTGATGATCTTAATTAGATTAAGTAGCCTCTCTTCTTTTCCTACTTAATGAGGCATTTCATCACAAATGATTGTTGAGTTTTATAAAATAACGTTTCTGCTTCTGTTGAAATAATAATATTTTTCTGCTTATTCCTCTTATTCAGAATAAGGGGAAACATTTAAAAAATAAATTTTGCATTTTATTTATTATCCTTTTTATATGTTGATGGACACTGAAATTATTTTTAGGTCAATGGCTTTTTTTCCTCATAATTTTTGTATTGAGATATGCAATTCACATACCATAAAATAGACCTTTTCAAAGTATATCATTCAATTATTTTTAATATATTCACAACTTTGTGCAACCAGAACATTTTTATTCACTCCCAAAATAAATCCCATATCCTCTTGTAGTCACTCTCCATCTCCTTTCCATCAGCCTCTAGCAACCAGTAATCAGCTTCCTGTTTCTGTGGATTTGCCTATCTGGACATTCATATAAATGGAATCATACCATCTGTGATCTTTTGTGGACTTTGCTTCTTTTGCTTAGCATAATGTTTTCAAGGTTTATCCATATCGTAGCATGTGTCTACTGCATTCTTTTTTATGGCTGAATAATATTCTATTATATGGATGTGCCACACGTTGTTTAATCCATTCATCAGTTCATGAACATTTCGGTTGTTTCTGCTTTTTGCCTATGTAGTATTTTTGTTTCTATGTTCATGGGAGATACTGGCCTGAAATTTTCTTATTTTGAAATATCCTTTTCAGACTTTGGTATCAGAATTATGCTAACCTCACAAAATGAGTTGGGAAATGTTTCTTCTTTTTATATTCTCTGGAAGAGTTAGTCTAAGACTGATATTGTTTGAAAGACTGTACCAGGGAATTCTTTTAAGTGTTTGAAGGAATTCTCTGGTAAAGCCATCTGAGTCTAGAGGTTTCTTTTTTTTGTGGGAAGGTTTTGACTAGGGATTCAATTTCTTTAACAGATATGACTACTCAGATATTGTGTTTTTTCCTTGCTTAGTGTCAAGAAGTTATATTTTTACAAGGAATTTGTCCTTTTATTTAAGTTGTGAAATTTATGGGCAGTGTCTGTAATTATGTCCCCTTTCTAATTTATTTCTCATATGGGTAACTTGTGGTTTTATTTTTGCCTGACCAATCTTTCTAGAGGTTTATTAGATTTATTAATCTTTTCAGAGAATCCGTTTTGACTCCTTGATGTCCTCTATTGAATGGGTGCTTTCTGTTTCATTGATATCTGCTCTTATTTTTATTTCTCTCCTTCTACTTTCTTTTTTTATTTTTAAAATTTATGTATTTATTTGGCTGTGCCGGGTCTTAGTTGTGGCATGTGGGATCCTTAGTTGTGGCATGCAGGATCTTTAGTTGCAGCATGTGGGCTCTTTACTTGCGGCATGCAAACTCTTAGTTGCGGCATGTGGGATCTAGTTCCCTGACCAGGGATTGAACCTGGGCCCCTGCGTTGGGACCATGGAGTCTTAGCCACTGGGCCATCAGGGAAGTCCCACCTCCTTCTACATTCTTTACATTGAATTTGCTCTCTTCTTTCTAGCTTAAGTTGTAAGCCTACATCATTTACTTTCAAGCTTCCTTTTTTCATTGTATGCATTTGTATGCGGAAAGCTATATATTTCCCCAAAGTACTGCTTCAGTGACATGCCACAAGTTTTATGTCGTATTTAATTTTTATTCCATTGAAAATATTTTCTAATTTCCATTGTAAGTCTCTATTATAGCTCTTTGACCCATAGGTTATTTAGAAATCTGTTTTTTTAGATTTTCAAACATTTGAGAATTTCTTAGTTTTCTTTCTGTTGTTGGTTTATAGTTTAATTTTTCTGTGATCATTGTCCTTGGAAATATGTTGAGACTTAGTCTGTTGTCCAGCATATCATCTGTTTTGGTAAATATTCTATCTGCCTTAAAAAAGAATGTGTATTCTGCAGTTGTTGGATGTGGTTTTCTATGTATGTCAGTTAGATCAAGTTGATTAATCATGTTTTTACATTTTCCTGCATCCATACTGTTTTGTCCTCTACTTGTTATATCAGTTAGATAGAAGTATGTTAAAATCTGATTTTTTTGACTGTGGATTTGTCTTTTCTTTTTTTACTTCTCTCAGTTTTGCTTTATATATGTTGAAGCTATGCTGTTGTTATTAGATTTATTTGCATTTAGGATTTTTGTGTCTTCCTATTGAATTGACCCTTTCAGCATTATGAAATGTTCTGCTTATCTCTAATAACACTTCTAGCCTTAAAAATTACTTTGTCAAATATTAATATAGCTACACCAGCTTTTTTTGGGAGGCCAGTGAGTGTGTACAAGATATATCTTCTGCAATCCTTTTACTTTTAGTCTGTGTCCTTTCATTTAAAATTTTGACATAGCAATTTTTAAAGGAAGGCCTTTCTTTGGTATTTCTTGTAGTGTTGGTATATTGACAAGGAATTGTGTCAACTTTTGTGGATCGAAAATTATCTCTATTTTTGTCTTCATTAAAAAAAATTTTTTTTTGGATGTGGACCATTTTTAAAGTCTTTATTGAATTTGTTACAATATTGCTTCTGTTTTTATGTTTTGGTTTTTTGGCTGCGAGGCATGTGGGATCTTAGCTCCCCGACCAGGGATCAAACCCTCACCCCCTGCATTGGAAGGCAAAGTCTTAACCACTGGACCGCCAGGGAAGGCCCTGTCTTCATTTTTAAAGGATATATTTGATAGTTATATATAATTCTAGGTTGCTAATCCCCCCTATTCTCCACCCCTCAGCACTTTCAACACAAAGAATAGAAGGTATCAATCTTATTGTTTCTTCAAATGTATCTTTTCTTCTCTGGCTGCTTTTAAAATTTTCTTTCTATCCTTTGTTTCAGCAATTTGACTGTGCCAAGCGTCTGGTGTGCCTAGGTGTGGTTTTCTTTGCATTTTCCTGCTTGAGAGTTCCCTGAATTTCTTGAATCTCTGGGTTGACTTCTTTCCTTACTTTTGTAAAATTATCATAAATTATTTCCTCACCTGTTGCTTTTGTTCCGTTCTCATTTTCTCTCTCTTTCTGAGATTACAATTACATGAATATGAGACGATTTGACTGTGTCCTACATGTTTCATACTCTCTTTTTTGTTCATCACATTGTTTTCTCTGTGGGGGAGTTTGGATATTTTTTCTTGGCCTGTCTGCAAGTCAGTGAATTATGTTTTCCTCTGGTCTATTCTGCTATTAGAGTCTTTTGACAAGTTCTTAATTTCAGATATTGATTTTTCTGTTCCAGGAAATACACTTGGCTTTAAAAAATTTTTGTTGTTGTTGAAAATTACATCATTTCATCCATTTTGTTCAACTTTGCATCTATGTCAGGTCCTTGCCTCCTAATGTCAGTCTGGGTTATCTTGAGTCTTGTCTGATTTTCTCTTGATTATCTGTCTATCACATTATTTTGCTTCTTTTGGATGTCTCTTAATGTTTACTTTATGCCTAACATTATGTGTAAAAGAACAGTTAATTTATTTCAGATGATATTTTCTTCCAGAAAGGTTTGTTCTTTATTGTGCTAGACAGATAGCGTGAGGTGTTGGCTACCTCAGTCCAAATCAGAGATAAAGTCGATTCCTCCATCTCCTGAGATTCTGTCTTCTAAAACTGGGCAACTATGGGAAATCGACACTGCCCTTTTGGCCCAGCCTCCCTATCTTTCTTCAGTGCCCCACCACTAAGCAGATGTACTATTAGATGTCCTGGCCACATATTCGGAGCTTTTCTAGATTCCAGTCTGTCATTCCAGCCCATGCAGACATCTATAAAGCACCCGAGTTTTTGGTTTCCTTTAGTGAGCTCAATCCTCACTTGTACCCAAACTCTGCAAATGCCCTCATGCAAGAAAATGCCAGTGATCTCCGCTCAACTTGGAAGTGCTCTTCCATCTCTGGATTTTTACTTCATCCAATCCTCAGTTGCTTCCAGATCTTTCTATATTAGTCTAGTTTTTGAAGGAAAAACAATGGTTGCTCCTATCTGGTATCTTAACTTTAGTAAAATAAAAGTGAAAGTCAGGAGTTTATCTTTGCAGAAAGAAAGGCAGATAATTTTAAGGGTGCTTATTGATATAAGCATAGTGATATTCTGAACAGTTTTATCTGTGTTGCATACTAATTTTTTTTCCTTCTGATATGAGCCTGTTTATCAAAATATACTCTAGGTCAAGGGTCAACAAACTATGGTCCACAGACCAAATCCGACTCAGTTCCTTTTTTTGTATGGCCTGTGAACTAAGAATAGTTCTTACATTTTTAAAATATATACATACGTACATAGCTATATAAATAAATAAATAAATAAAAGGAGAAAAATATTTTGTGACACATGAAAATTATATGAAATTCAAATTTCAGTATCCAGAAATTACAATCAGATTGTAATACAGTCACATTCATCTATTTTTGTGTTGTCTATGGCTGCTTTCATGCTAACAGATGAGCAATTGCAACAGAGATCTTATGGCCCACAAAGTATAAAATATCTATTATCTGTCCCTTTATAGAAATAAATTTGCCTATTCCTGTCTTAGATCATAGACTCAGGAATTTTTCATTTCTCATTT
Organism: Lipotes vexillifer; assembly: GCF_000442215.2. Classification (NCBI taxonomy): domain Eukaryota; kingdom Metazoa; phylum Chordata; class Mammalia; order Artiodactyla; family Lipotidae; genus Lipotes; species Lipotes vexillifer. The sequence continues at coordinate 620,998 of NW_006793856.1, read as the reverse complement.
TTAAGGGAAATTGAACAAAAGACTGAAACCCTCTTATTCCATAAGTTCTTTGAATTTTGAGTTATTTAAATACTAGCATTTTAGAGTTGGAAGGGACCTCAGAGATAATCTCTTTTATCTCTTTAGTTTGCAAATGAAGAAACAGATTTAGAGTCAGAGAAGTTTTAAATTAAATTATGGCTAATTTTTGTTTTGTTAGAAAATAGACTCAGTAATAAGTTGATATAGAAACTAATGATCTATATCACAGAACAACTTGCAAAATTCATTTGTTCTTATTACAGAAGTATTTGGTTTTACTAAATAGTGGTAGCTATTAAGAGAATTTCTTCTTTGGAATTTTTAAAGTAAATATTTTAAAATAAATATTTAGATCATGTTAATAACCTTTGCCTTTCATTACCATCCATAATTCTTTCAAATCTCATGGGTATGAGGGGTTTTTTTATGAGAAGGCTAAAAATCTTACAGGGCCAATTCCAGACATTCTTCATTAAGCTCCTATTGATTTAGGATTTAAAGTCCTAAATCATCAGAAATTCCACGGTGAAATTTTAATGTGTAAGACTTGTTTCTAGAGTTTTTCTTTTATCTCTCCATCCTCAGATACCATGAAAAGTTTATTTAAGCTTTGTTCTGAAATGCAGTCATACAGTGGGATGTTATATTACTAAAAAATTGCATTTTTATTTTCTAATGTTGAATACAGATTTTCTACGTATAATTTTTAGCTTATTACTCGCTCTTTTGGATAACCCTCTACTTCTAAAACAGCCACATCAACAAAAAAAAACAGTAAAATCAATTTGTGGGGATTTGGGGAAAGCTGATTTTTCAGCTAATCTGTATGCAGGATTTGGTGGATCCAGATTCATTAAAATTGTGCCAAATTAAATTAATTTTAATTAAACTAATTAAATGCCAAATGCATAAAAAGAAATATTTTAGGAATATGTATAAAATCATCTGAACTTTAAGAAGGTCTGTTAAACAAAACAGACAAAAGTATTGTTATATGCTTTGGAAAATTTAAGTCCGTGATAAGTAGGCTTCAGGAAATTCATCTTAATTTATATTTATATATTCTGTTTCTCTGAAGATTGGTTTTGAATGAACCTTCATGCTTTTCTAAATTGTATAGAAAGGGCTAACCTTTTAGCATTTACATATTCCTTTTGCTCAAATAACTGATTTCACTTAAGTAAACTTTAGTATAAAGGAAAGTTGGTTTCCTAAACCACACATGAAAAATACTCATTGCTTTTCATCAACTTGTTTATTCACCTGATATTTCTTGAACATCCATGATGTGTCAGGCACTGATGCAGGTGCTGAAAGGGAAAATGTTGAAATAAATATTTTTTGCTCATGGTTGAATAGAATATGTGAGGAGGTATATCTGTTCATGTGTAGCATTTGATACTATTACTCTCTTTCTCTTTTCTTTTGTAGCATGCTATCTTGGGGAAATCCCATCTACATACATGATTTTCATTACCTCCTTTGCACCAAAATCTGAGTAACATACTCCCATGGATAATTCCTTAACGGACATTTCTGGCTAGATAGCCTTTATTTAATTTAATTTTATTTATTTTATTTATTTATTTATTTATTTATTTATTTATTCACTTATTTATTTTACATCTTTATTGAAGTATGATTGCTTTACCATGGTGTGTTAGTTTCTGCTTTATAACAAAGTGAATCACTTATACATATTCATATGTTCCCATATCTCTTCCCTCTTGTGTCTTCCTCCCTACCACCCTCCCCAGTCCACCCCTCTAGGTGGTCACAAAGCACCAAGCTGATCTCCCTGTGCTATGCGGCTGCTTCCCACTACCTATTTTACATTTGGTAGTGTGTATATGTCCATGCCACTCTCTCTCTTTGTCACAGCTTACCCCTCCCCCTCCCCATATCCTCAAGTCCATTCTCTATTAGGTCTGTGTCTTTATTCTTGTCTTACGCCTAGGTTCTTTATGACATTATTTTTCTTAAATTCCATATATATGTGTTAGCATACGGTATTTGTCCTTCTCTTTCTGACTTACTTCACTCTGTATGACAGACTCTAGATCTATCCACCTCATTACAAATAGCTCAATTTCGTTTCTTTTTATGGCTGAGTAATATTCCATTGTATATATGTGCCACATCTTCTTTATCCATTCATCCGACGACGGGCACTTAGGTTGTTTCCATCTCCGGGCTATTGTAAATAGAGCTGCAATGAACATTTTGGTACATGACTCTTTCTGAATTCTGGTTTCCTCAGGGTATATACCTAGTAGTGGGATTGCTGGGTCATATGGTAGTTCTATTTGTAGTTTTTTAAGGAACCTCCATACTGTTCTCCATAGTGGCTGAACCAATTCACATTCCCACCAGCAGTGCAAGAGTGTTCCCTTTTCTCCACACCCTCTCCAGCATTTATTGTTTCTAGATTTTTTGATGATGGCCATTCTGACTGGTGTGAGATGATATCTCATTGTAGTTTTGATTTGCATTTCTCTAATGATTAATGATGTTGAGCATTCTTTCATGTGTTTGTTGGCAGTCTGTATATCTTCTTTGGAGAAATGTCTATTTAGGTCTTCTGCCCATTTTTGGATTGGGTTGTTTATTTTTTTGTTATTGAGCTGCATGAGCTGCCTGTAAATTTTAGAGATTAATCCTTTGTCAGTTGATTCATTTGCAAATATTTTCTCCCATTCTGAGGGCTGTCTTTTGGTCTTGTTTATGGTTTCCTTTGCTGTGCAAAAGCTTTGAAGTTTCATTAGGTCCCATTTGTTTATTTTTGTTTTTATCTCCATTACTCTAGGAGATGGGTCAAGAAGGATCTTGCTGTGATTTATGTCATAGAGTGTTCTGCCTATGTTTTCCTCTAAGAGTTTGATAGTTTCTGGCCTTACATTTAGGTCTTTAATCCATTTTGAGCTTATTTTTGTGTATGGTGTTAGGGAGTGAGTTCTAATCTCATTCTTTTACATGTAGCTGTCCAGTTTTTCCAGCACCACTTATTGAAGAGGCTGTCTTTTCTCCATTGTATAATCTTGCCTCCTTTATCAAAGATAAGGTGACCCTATGTGTGTGGGTTTATCTCTGGGCTTTCTATTGTTCCATTGATCTATCTTTCTGTTTTTGTGCCAGTACCATACTGTCTTGTTACCTGTAGCTTTGTAGTATAGTCTGAAGTCAGGCAGCCTGATTCCTCCAGCTCCATTTTTTGTTCTCAAGATTGCTTTGGCTATTCGGGGTCTTTTGTGTTTCCATACAAATTGTGAAATTTTTTGTTCTAGTTCTGTGAAAAATGCCAGTGGTAGTTTGATAGGGATTGCATTGAATCTATAGATTGCTTTGGGGAGTAGAGTCATTTTCACAATGTTGATTCTTCCAATCCAAGAACATGGTATATCTCTCCATCTGTTTGTATCATCTTTAATTTCTTTCATCAGTGTCTTATAATTTTCTGCATACAGGTCTTTTGTCTCCTTAGGTAGGTTTATTCCTAGATATTTTATTCTTTTTGTTGCAATGGTAAATGGGAGTGTTTTCTTGATTTCACGTTCAGATTTTTCATCATTAGTGTATAGGAATGCCAGAGATTTCTGTGCATTAATTTCATATCCTGCTACTTTACCAAATTCATTGATTAGCTCTAGTAGTTTTCTGGTAGCGTCTTTAGGATTCTCTATGTATAGTATCATGTCATCTGCAGACAGTGACAGCCTTACTTCTTCTTTTCCGATTTGGATTCCTTTTATTTCCTTTTCTTTTCTGATTGCTATGGCTAAAACTTCCAAAACTATGTTGAATAATAGTGGTGAGAGTGGACAACCTTGTCTTGTTCCTGATCTTAGTGAAAACATTTTCAGTTTTTCACCAATGAAGATGATGTTGGCTGTGGGTTTGTCATATATGGCCTTTATTATGTTGAGGAAAGTTTCCTCTATGCCTCCTTTCTTCAGGGTTTTTATGATAAATTGATGTTGAATTTTGTCGAAAGCATCTATTGAGATGATCATGTGGTTTTTCTCCTTCAATTTGTTAATATGGTGTATCACATTGATTGATTTGCGTATATTGAAGAATCCTTGCATTCCTGGAATAAACCCCACTTGATCATGGTGTATGATCCTTTTAATATGCTGTTGAATTCTGTTTGCTAGTACTTTGTTGAGGATTTTTGCGTCTATGTTCATCAGTGATATTGGCCTGTAGTTTTCTTTCTTTGTGACAACTTTGTCTGGTTTTGGTATTAGGGAGATGGTGGCCTCACAGAATGAGTTTGGGAGTGTTCCTCCCTCTGTTATTTTCTGGAAGAGTTTGAGAAGGATAGGTGTTAGCTCTTCTCTAAAGGTTTGATAGAATTCGCCTGTGAAGCCGTCTGGTCCTGGGCTTTTGTTTGTTGGAAGCTTTTTAATCACAATTTCAATTTCAGTGCTTGTGATTGGTCTGTTCATATTTTCTATTTCTTTCTGATTCAGTCTTGGCAGGTTGTGCATTTTTAAGAATTTGTCCATTTCTTCCAGGTTGTCCATTTTATTGGCATAGAGATCCCTCATGATTTTTTTTATTTCTGCAGTGTCAGTTGTTACTTCTCCTTTTTCATTTCTAATTCTATTGATTTGAGTCTTCTCCCTTTTTTTCTTGATGAGTCTGGCTAATGGTTTATCTATCAATTTTGTTTATCTTCTCAAAGAACCAGCTTTTAGTTTCATTGATCTTTGCTATCGTTTCATTTCTGTTTCATTTATTTCTGACCTGATCTTTATGATTTCTTTCCTTCTGCTAACTTTGGGTTTTTTTTGTTTTTCTTTCTCTAATTGCTTTATGTGCAAGGTTAGGTTGTTTATTCGAGATTTTTCCTGTTTCTTAAGGTAGGGTTGTATTGCTGTAAACTTCCCTCTTAGAACTGCTTTTGCTGCATCCCATAGGTTTTGGGTCGTCGTGTTTCCATTGTCATTTGTTTGTAGCTATTTTTCGATTTCCTCTTTAATTTCTTCAGTGATCACTTCGTTATTAAGTAGTGTATTGTTTAGCCTCCATGTGTTTGTATTTTTTACAGATCTTTTCCTGTAATTGATATCTAGTGTCATAGCATTGTGGTCGGAAAAGATACTTGATACAATTTCAATTTTCTTAAATTTACCAAGGCTTGATTTGTGACCCAAGATATGATCTATCCTGGAGAATGTTCCATGAGCACTTGAGAAAAATGTGTGTTCTGTTGTTTTTGGATGGAGTGTCCTATAAATATCAATTAAGTCCATCTTGTTTAATGTGTCATTTAAAGCTTGTGTTTCCTTACTTATTTTCATTTTGTATGATCTGTCCATTGGTGAAAGTGGGGTGTTAAAGTTCCCCTACTATGAATGTGTTACTGTCGATTTCCCCTTTTATGGCTGTTAGTATTTGCCTTATGTATTCAGGTGCTCCTATGTTGGGTGCATAAATATTTACAATTGTTATATCTTCTTCTTGGATCAATCCCTTGATCATTATGTAGTGTCCTTCTTTATCTCTTGTAATAGTCTTTGTTTTAAAGTCTATTTTGTCTGATATGAGAATTGCTACTCCAGCTTTCTTTTGGTTTCCATTTGCATGGAGTATCTTTTTCCGTCCCCTTACTTTCAGTCTGTATGTGTCTGTAGGTCTGAAGTGGGTCTCTTGTAGACAGCATATATATGGGTCCTGTTTTTGTATCCATTCAGCCAGTCTGTGTCTTTTGGTGGGAGCATTTAATCCATTTACATTTAAGGTAATTATCGATATGTATGTTCTTGTTCCCATTTTCTTAATTGTTTTGGGTTTGTTATTGTAGGTCTTTTCCTTCTCTAGTGTTTCTTGCCTAGAGAAGTTCCTTTAGCATTTGTTGTAGAGCTGGTTTGGTGGTGCTGAACTCTCTCAGCTTTTGCTTGTCTTAAAGGTTTTAATTTCTCCATCAAATCTGAATGAGATCCTTGCTGGGTAGAGTAATCTTGGTTGCAGGTTTTTCTCCTTCATCACTTTCAGTATGTCCTGCCACTCCCTTCTGGCTTGTAGAGTTTCTGCTGAGAGATCAGCTGTTAACCTTATGGGGATTCCCTTGTGTGTTATTTGTTGTTTTTCCCTTGCTGCTTTTAATATGCTTTCTTTGTATTTAGTTTTTGACAGTTTGATTAATATGTGTCTTGGCGTATTTCTCCTTGGATTTATCCTGTATGGGACTCTCTGTGCTTCCTGGACTTGATTAACTATTTCCTTTCCTATATTAGGGAAGTTTTCAACTATAATCTCTTCAAATATTTTCTCACTCCCTTCCTTTTTCTCTTCTTCTTCCATAAAACCTATAATTCGAATGTTGGTGCGTTTAATGTTGTCCCAGAGGTCTCTGAGACTGTCCTCAGTTCTTTTCATTCTTTTCTCTTTATTCTGCTCTGCAGTAGTTATTTCCACTATTTTATCTTCCAGGTCACTTATCCGTTCTTCTGACTCAGTTATTCTGCTATTGATCCCATATAGAGTATTTTCAATTTCATTTATTGTGTTGTTCATCATTGCTTGTTTCATCTTTAGTTCTTCTAGGTCCTTGTTAAATGTTTCTTGCATTTTATCTATTCTATTTCCAAGATTTTGGATCTTTACTATCATTATTCTGAATTCTTTTTCAGGTAGACTGCCTATTTCCTCTTCATTTGCTAGGTCTGGTGGGTTTTTATCTTGCTCCTTCATCAGCTCTGTGTTTTTCTGTCTTCTCATTTTGCTCATCTTACTGTGTTTGGGGTCTCCTTTTTGCAGGCTGCAGGTTCGTAGTTCCCGTTGTTTTTGGTGTCTGTCCCCAGTGGCTAAAGTTTGTTCAATGGGTTGTGTAGGCTTCCTGGTGGAGGGGACTAGTGCCTGTGTTCTGGTGGTTGAGGCTGGATCTTGTCTTTCTTGTGGGCAGGTCCACGTCTGGTGGTGTGTTTTGGGGTGTCTGTGGACTTATTATGATTTTAGGCAGCCTTTCTGCTAATGGGTGGGGTTGTGTTCCTGTCTTGCTAGTTGTTTGGCATAGGGTGTCCAGCACTGTAGCTTGCTGGTCGTTGAGTGAAGCTGGGTGTTGTTGTCGAGATGGAGATCTCTGGGAGATTTTTGCCGTTTGATATTATGTGAATCTGGGAGGTCTTTTGTGGACCAGTGTCCTGAATTTGGCACTCCCACCTCAGAGGCACAGCAGTGACTCCTGGCTGGAGCACCCAGAGCCTTTCATCCACATGGCTCAGAATAAAAGGGAGAAAAAATAGAAACAAAGAGAGAGAAAGAAAGAAAAGGAAGGAAGGAAAGAGAGAAAGAAAGAAGGAAAGAAAGAAAGAAAGAAAGGAAAGAAAGAAAGAAAGGAGGGAGAGAGGGAGGGAGGAGGGAAGGAAGGAAAGAAAGAAAGAAGGTAAAATAAAATAAAGTAAGATAAAATAAAGTTATTAAAATAAAAAATAATCATTAAAAAAATTTTTTTTGAGAAAAGCCGGACGGATAGAACCTTAGGACAAATGGTGGAAGCAAAGCTATACAGACAAAATCTCACACAGAAGTATACACATACACACTCACAAAAAGAGGAAAAGGGGAAGAAATCATAAATCTTGCTCTCGAAGTCCACCTTCTTCTCAATTTGGGATGTTTTGTTGTCTCTTCATGTATTCCACAGATGCAGGGTACATCAAGTTAATTGTGGAGCTTTAATCCGCTGCTTCTGAGGCTGCTGGGAGAGATTTCCCTTTTTCTTCTTTGTTCTCACAGCTCCCAGGGGTTCAGCTTTGGATTTGGCCCCGCCTCTGCGTGTAGGTCGCCGGAGGGCGTCTGTTCTTCACTTAGACAGGACGGGGTTAATGGAGCCGCTGAATAGGGGGCTCTGGCTCATTCCGGCCGCGGGGAGGGATGGGTACGCAGTGCGCGGTGAGCCTGCGGCGGCAGAGGTCAGCATGACGTTGCACCAGCCTGAGGCGTGCCGTGCGTCTCCCGCGGAAGTTGTCCCAGGATCCCGGGACCCTGGCAGTGGCGGGCTGTACAGGCTCCCCGGAAGGAAGGTGTGGATAGTGACCTGTGCTCGCACACAGGCTTCTTGGTGGCGGCAGCAGCAGCCTTAGCATCTCATGTCCGTCTCTGGGGTCTGCACTTTTAGCCGCGGCTTACGCCCGTCTCTGGATCTGCTTTAAGCAGCGCTCTTAATCCCCTCTCCTCGGCACACCACGAAACAAAGAGGGAAGAAAAAGTCCCTTGCCTCTTCGGCCAGACTTTTCGGCAGCAGCAGCCTTAGCATCTCATGTCCGTCTCTGGGGTCTGCACTTTTAGCCGCGGCTTACGCCCGTCTCTGGATCTGCTTTAAGCAGCGCTCTTAATCCCCTCTCCTCGGCACACCACGAAACAAAGAGGGAAGAAAAAGTCCCTTGCCTCTTCGGCAGGTCCAGACTTTTCCCCGGACTCCCTCCCGGCTAGCCGTGGTGCACTAACTACCTGCAGGCTGTGTTCACGCCGCCAACCCCTAGATAGCCTTTAAATGTATTGATGTATCTATGGGTCCATCCTTGGCCCTCTGCTTAATTTTCTCTCTAAGTAAGGCTGGTAGTTATAGCTCTGAACTTCATTCTCTTCTCCCTGTCCTCTCTCCTTCCTCCCATTTTCTCTGTCTCTCAAAGTACTGTTGAGTACTTTGTTTCAGGTACTTTTCTGAGCACAGAGGCTGGAGCAGTGAACAAGAATGATTTGGCCTCTGCACTCTTGGAGATTACAGCTTGGTGAGAGTGATGCATTAAACAAGTAATTCCAAACATACAGTTGTAGGTTACACAATGAGACACAATATAAGATGAAATGAGAACGGATGTTAGGGAAACTAGCCTAGTCTGGGACACTCTTGAGTAAGTGACACTTATACTGGGACCTCAAAGATGAATAGGGGTTAGCAAGAGATGTGGGATAGAATTCCCGGAAGAGGGAGAAAAAGCCCCTAAGAGAAAGCTGCTAAGGAGCTTATTAGCAGGTTCAAACAACGGAATGAATAGTCCTTGTGGCCGGAATGTGATGAACAAGTTGGAGAAGGATGCAAAATGAGGTGGGAGAGACTGGTGGAAGTCAGATGTTAGTAGAGGATCTTTTAAACCACGTCAGTGCTTTTGGTCTTTATCTAAGAGAACTGAGAATATATTAATAGAGTGTAATGGGAGAATTACCTATTCATTTGTTTTTTAAAAAGTTGACTTGAGTGCTTATACGAGAAATGGATTGAAGAGGGGCAGACGTGGATGTGCAGAAATGAAGCTTTTTTACGAAGCTTTCTCAGTGGTCCAGGCAGGAGGTAGGGATTACTTACATTATTAGCATATCAGCAGTAGAGGTGATGTAGATAGATTCAAGAACTGTTTACAAGATATAATTGATAAGATTTTGTGATTTTTTTGTTTAAAGTATGAAGCTGAAGATAGTGTCAAGGACAAATTTTTCATATGCTTGTTCATGTGTATTTTGTTGACATTTTAGTGTCTTGAAGTCAAACATTTTTAAAATCGAACTCATTTTTTCCTTCTGCAAACTAATTCTTCCCCTTGACTTCCCTGTTTTGTGAATGACATCCCTACCTCCAAGTGACCTAGCCTTACGACTTTTTTATTTGGTCACAGCTTCCACTACATTAGTTACCAGGTGTTAAGGACCTGACCTCTGTAGCATCTGGAGTCTCTCCCTTCTCCTTCTCTGCAAATCCTTCCCTTTTCCTCTTCCTCTTCCTCCTCTGCTTCACCTTTTGTCTTTGTTATAGCAGTAGCATCCTTTTGCTGGATCATTAAACTGTGCTTTTCATCCAGGTCTCTGAGCTCCTTGAGGAAAAGAACTGTCCTTTTCATCTTATGTCTTTCGTACCTAGCAGTGTGCACTTCAGCATGGTAGATGTAAAAAAAATATTAAATGAGATGAAAATACATTTTCCTCGATTTGGGTTTCTTCCATTAATTCTTATTCTTTGCCACATTAAAAACTTTTCTCAAAGTCATTCAGGGGCTTCCTTTTGCTTAAAGAATAATTTGGTCTTAGGGCTGTGATGTTATGAAAAACTGGCTGCTGGATATGAGAAGTGTATGAGTTGGGGTTTTCCTGTAGTAATTTAGTAAAAATGGACTCTTGACCCTTTTTGCACTGTAGCCCTGACTACTACTACTTCTGGGAAGGGAACACAACTGGTATTTATTAGCAGCCCCACTGTTGAATAAAGTTTTAAAAATTTCATTTGATGGCTTTTTACAATTTTTAAATTTTATAAAAGTATTTGCAGAATTCACATTTAAAAAATAATGTGTATTTCTTAGCTATCCAGTATTTTGCTGTCATGTCAGTAGCTATATTGTATGTTAGTATCTTATATGTACATCTGGAGTATATTATTTCATAGAAAGTTTATACAAGAATTATTCATCTGTTTTGGAAGTACCTATTTTTAATAGCTTTATATGTTCTAAAATATGAACTTCCATAATTCTTTTATTCTACTTTTTTTTTTACATTTTTAGGAATAAGAAAATTTTAAATAAGAAGAAGTTGAAAAGAAAACAGAAGAGCAAATCAAAAGTGAAGACAAGAAGCAAGGTAAAACTTAGCAATTTATAGGGAATAAGGACTTTTATATTAATTTGAATTAAAATGCCAAAATTAAAAAGGTAATTTTAATTTTGGTAAGAGGTACAAACTACTATGTATAAAATAAACAAGCTGCAGGGATATATAGTACAATACAGGGAATATAGCCAGTGTTTTATAATAACTATAAGCGGAATATGACCTTTAAAAATTGTGAATCACTGTGTTATACACCTGAAACTTGTATAATATTGTACATCAACTATACCTCAATAAAAAAAATAAGGTATGAGTGTAATTAGCGAACCATTTTATTTCTGTGTGCTAAAGTAATTTTTAAAAACCCCTTATTATTTGGTCACACTGTTTAGTTTCACCTCTTTGGCATTTTTTTGACCAGCAACCTGGAAGTTATTATCTGGGTGCTGAAAATTATTTATTATTTATTCTTGTTTTCTTTGATCAGTCCTTTGGGGGAAGATATCTATTTCTCTCCTCTTTTTTCACTCTTACTACATGTACTAGAAACTGAGTAAAATTGGCTTGTGAGTTGGGACTTGGTTTTGGGTTTGTCTCATACCTGTGCATACATTATGAATTAGAGAGTATCTTGGTGCATCTATAGACTTTTGTCTGTTCTGAGCCTCTTTAGATTGTTGGTGGCTGTACAAAAAAAAGGCAATAGAGAATATTTGAATTAGGTGGTACCTTAGAGATCAAGGATCTGTTCTTCTACCCAATGCAGATATCTTCTCTATAAAATCCATCTAATTTTTTCTTAAACATTTTCAGGGACCAGATACCACTTTTTGTAAAAGAATCTCTTTTCTAATGAACAGTAGTAAGAAGCTTAGACAGGAGGACAAGAGCAATCATACTTGTGATTTCTGAAGAGCTCCACTTTTGGTTATAGAAACAGTCACTTAGCTTGGGTTGTATATCATATTTAAGTTCTAGAGACAATTGTTTCCTGCACTTTTTTTTTTTTTTTTTTCGCGGTATGTGGGCCTCTCACTGTTGTGGCCTCTCCCATTGCGGAGCACAGGCTCTGGACGCGCAGGCTTAGCGGCCATGGCTCACGGGCCCAGCCGCTGTGCGGCATGTGAGATCTTCCCGGACCGGGGCACAAACCCGTGTCCCCTGCATCGGCAGGTGGACTCTCAACCACTGCGCCCCCCGGGAAGCCCCCTCCTGCACTTTTTTTTTTTTTTTCGCGGTATGTGGCCCTCTCACTGTTGTGGCCTCTCCCGTTGTGGAGCACAGGCTCCGGACGCGCAGGCTCGGCGGCCATGGCTCACGGGCCCAGCCGCTCCGCGGCACGTGGGATCTTCCCGGACGGGTGCACGAACCCGTGTCCCCTGCATCGGCAGGCAGACTCTCAACCCCTGCGCCACCAGGGAAGCCCCCCTTTTTTTTTTTTTTTCGCGGTATGTGGCCCTCTCACTGTTGTGGCCTCTCCCGTTGTGGAGCACAGGCTCCGGACGCGCAGGCTCGGCGGCCATGGCTCACGGGCCCAGCCGCTCCGCGGCACGTGGGATCTTCCCGGACGGGTGCACGAACCCGTGTCCCCTGCATCGGCAGGCAGACTCTCAACCCCTGCGCCACCAGGGAAGCCCCCCTTTTTTTTTTTTTTTCGCGGTATGTGGCCCTCTCACTGTTGTGGCCTCTCCCGTTGTGGAGCACAGGCTCCGGACGCGCAGGCTCGGCGGCCATGGCTCACGGGCCCAGCCGCTCCGCGGCACGTGGGATCTTCCCGGACGGGTGCACGAACCCGTGTCCCCTGCATCGGCAGGCAGACTCTCAACCACTGCGCCACCAGGGAAGCCCCCTCCTGCACTTTTAATGAGTATTTTTGCTCTTGTAACTGAGAGAAATTTCCTTTAAAGTGGTGAACCAAAAATAGAAGGATAAGGCAAGGAATTGATCAGTTGGACCCAGGGATTATAATAATGTCATCAAATCTTCTTGCTTCTCTTTTCCTCTGAGTGTGGGTTTGTTGCCTGTGGCTGAGAACTAAGGCTGCTGGCAGCTCCAGCTTTATTTTCTTTAAGCAAAAGGTGATTTCTTCTACTAGTTGTGGCAGGAAATCTTAGATAGGGTTTTTGATTGACCTGCATCCTTCACTTTGACCTGGAAGATGGGGTACTTTGATTGGTTAGACTGAGTTATGTTTGTAACCTTGTGATGGACTATAGGTGAGCACCCTATAGCAGGCTACGTGGAATGGGAGGGGTGGTTGCCCTAAGGGAAATGTTGCTGGGTGGGCAGATAAATAATATATGTTCACTATATCACGTCGTACTACTGTTTTGGGGACAGAAGAGGGAAGTGGAAAGCATTCTTACTATACTTAATATGTGAAAACCTTTAACAAGTAAATAGTCATTCAGATTTACTACTTCTAACCCTTTTCCACTTTTTGTTGCTGTGTGCAGAGTTGGAATATGGGAATACTGAAAATCTTTTAAAGCCCTTTTTAAGGTTTCATTTGTTGATTTTCCTAAAAGTGGTGGCATGTGATATCCAGGAAGATACGGGACGTCAGGCTCTTTCTTCCACTTCAGTTCTGTCTCTAACTAGCTTTGCTCCCTTCATAATTCATCTTTCTTCTGTCGGCCTTCAGGTTTTATATCTGCTTTTTTAGGAGCAGCTTGTGATAAGACTGATATAAAAAACTTCATTTACACCTCAGACTTTAATTGCACACTGACTCTGTGCAGGCCTTATGCTTGGTATTTGGGATGCAAAGATGAGTAAGAAACATTTACTGCTCGTAAAATGGTGGTGTTAGTCTCTTTGCCCTCTATTACTGTTTTTGGAGTATTTTTTATCCACTCTCTTTTTATAAAAGTTATTTTTAAAATGCCATTTAGCTGTACTTCTTCATCTCCTTCTTTATTGCTGTCATTGACCCCTCTATTCCTCCATTATCCATCTCCTTCATTTACTTTCCTTCTTATCCAGTATAGATACTACAGTATTTTTAGAAAAACTCTTGCTTAATCTCCTGTATTAGTTCTTTATGGCTGCTGTAACAAATTACACAAACTTTATGGCTTAAAACAATACAAATTATCTTATGGTTCTGGAAGTCTGAAGTCTAAAATGGATCTCACTGGGCTAAAATCAAAGTGTCAGCAAGGCTCTATTCTTCCTGGAGGCTCTAGAAGAGAATTCATTGCCTTGTCTGGCTTCTAGAGCCTGCCTGCATTCTTTGGGTTGTGCTTGCTTCCATCTTGCCACCCTCTCCCATTTATAAGGACCCTTGGGATTACTTTGGGCCTACCTAGATAATCCATAATAATCCCCCATCTCAAAATTCTTAATTTAGTCGTATCTGCCGGCTCCCTTTTGCCGTGTAAGATGACATATTCTCAGGTTCTAGGGATTAGGGGGTAGATACAGTCCTGTACAAATCCAGCCATCTTTCCCTCTTACCCTGCAGGTGAGTACCATGTACTGCTAAAAGGAGTTAAACAAGAATTTACTGATACTAGTATAGTTTCATGATTACCAGTATCAAATGGACCATCCATAGCCAGACTGTCTTCTTGTTTTTTCTGGTTAGATAGTTCTTGCAATTTTCCTGTGACTATTTCAGACCTTTGCCACTCTCCTCAAACTTCTGATAAATTCTGCTCTCCAGCAAATGACTTCACTGCCTTATAAGAGAAGTCAAATCCATTACACAGGAAACTTCCTCAGCATCCTGCTACCAAATGTATCTGTCTTAGATCAGGTTCCTTAATAGTAAAACCTGAGACAGGGATATAAAGTGTACAATTCAGTGAATTTTGAAAGATACAATCAAGGTTTAGAAATTTTCCATCATCCCCAAGGCTTTCCTCATCCTCTGCTGCATTCCATCCCTCCTTACAGCCCTAGCTGTACACAACCACAGGTATACGTTCTGTCATTATAGATTATTTTTCATTTTCTAGAATTTCATATAAATGAGAACATACTGGGTATACTCTTGTATCTGGCTTCTTTCCCTCAGCATAATGATTTTGAGTTGTGTTGATGTAGTTGTATATATTAATAGTCTTTCCTTTTTTTTTTCTGATTAGTATCCCATTGTTTGGATATATCCCAATTTGTTAATCTGTTCATCTGTTGATGGACATTTTGGTGGTGTTTCCAGTTTCTGTCCCTTGCAAATAAAACTGCTATGAACAATTCGTGTACTAGTCTTTGTGTGGGTATAAGTTTTTGTTTTTTGGGGAGGGTAAATACCTAGGAGTGGGATGATTAAGTGATGTTTTCTTCAATGATTTGCCAGAAGGACTCATAAGACTCGAAAGCAATTTATAGTAATGGCTAAGATTTATTACAACAAAAAGTACAGAGTAAACAGCAGGAAAAATAAATGTGTTGGTGGTTAGGGAGTAATGGCCTAGGCCTCCTAGTCCTTCCTTGTGTGAGCACACAGGACATGATTTCTCTCTGGTGGTGAACTGCAGGAATACGTGTGGAACATTTCTGTCCAGGGAAGCCCGTTTGAGTCTTAGGATCTGAGACTTTTATGGGGATCTGGTCACATAGACACATCCTGATATGCAGCCAGCCATAGCAAGTGAAACTTGAGTTCACATCGTCAGTCATGACGTTTCTGCAAAGCAGTCGGACAAGCCAGTGGGTATGGTTGCTCTAGGAGTATGTAACAAAATCATCAATACCTAATAGAAAGGAAACTCTAAAGACCACATTCCTAAGTACTGGCCAGGGGGCAGTGATGGTTCCCTTGGAGAAATACAAGGAGTAAGCAGTGTTAACTCAGTGTTAACTCTTCTTCACAGGTGGCATAGTAGATGAATGTTTAGCTTTCTGAGAAACTGAAAACTGTTTCCAAAATGATTATTCCATTTTACTGTTCCACCAGTAGTGTGTGAGAAGTCCAGTTGCTTCACATCTTTGCAAACACATGATCTTGTTAGCTTTTCAAATTTTAGTCATTCTTTTTTTTAATACATTAATTTTATTCTTTTGTAAAAGAAAGGGGCATTTAGAATCATAGATGAAAATGAATGATTTTAAAGCAGTTAAAATTATTTCCTAGGGAATAATTATGGTCAAAGTTTGTATGCTAGGAAAAAAAATACTCCTGAAAAGATATCACTGTTTTTCACTCTATAAGAGTGTTACACGAAATTTTAGTCATTCTGATAAGTATATAGGGGTATCTCACTGGTGTTTTACTGTGCTTTTCTCTCATGACTAATGTTGTGAGCATCATAATCATCACGTGATGTGCTTTTCACCAATTATGTCTTTTTATTGTGAAATCTCTTCAACTTGTCTCCCCTTTTTATAATTGTCTTCTTATTGAATTCTCAGGGTACTTTATACATTTTAGATCAAAGTCCTTTGCCAGTTGTGTTGCAAATAATTTCTCCTCTTCTATGGTTTGCCTTTTTTGTTTTGTAGAGTGCTTTATAAGAGCAAAGGTTTTTAAGTTTTATAAATTTAACGAATTGATATTTTTTTTTTATGATTCATGTGTTCTAAGTCTAAGCATAGATTTTCTTCTACAGATTTTATAGTTTTAGCTGTTACCTGTAGGTCTGTGATCCATTTCAAGTTAATTTTTGTGTATGGTATGAGATAAAGGTTGATGTTCATTTTTTCACATGTTGGTATTCAGTCGATCCAGTATCATTTCTTAAAAAGACATCTTTTCCCATTGAATCATCCTGGCACCTTTGTAAAAAATCAGGTGACTGTATTTGTTTAAGCCTATTTCTGGAATTTATTTTGTTTAATTAATCTATATGTTTACCTTTATACCAGTACTGTACTGTCTTCATTACAGTAGTTTTGAAATACGTCATATGTTTTTAACTGTGGTCTTTTTTAAAAAAAATTGCTATAGTTAATTTAGGTTCTTTACATTTCTATATATAAATTTTAGAATCAACTTGTAAATTTCCATTTTTAGAAAGCCTCTGGAATTTTTATTGGGATTTCACTGAATATAGGTTTGGGGAAGAATTGCCATTTTAATGATATGGAATCTTCTCATTGATGAACATGGTCTCTCCATTTATTTGTCTTCTTTAATTTCTCTGAGCAACATTATTTTGGTTTTCAGTGAACAGAGATTGTACATAATTTTATTAAATTTAACTAATAATTATATATTTTCGATGTTTTTGTAAATGCTATTATTTAAAAATTTTGTTTTAATTTTGAGATTGTAATGTGAACACAATTGTAGGAAATAATATAGAGAGATCCTGTGTACCCTTTACCCATTTTCTCCCATTGGTAAGGTATAGCATAACTATAGTAAATATCACTACTAGGAAATCAACATTGATAGAACCTACAGATCTTATTTAGATTTCACCAGTTTTACATGCACTCATTTGTTTTTGTGTATTTAGTTTTAGGCAGTTTTATCATGTGTGGGTGTTTGTGACCATTACTACAGTGAAGGTGTAGAACAGTTTCATCATAAGGCACGATTGTACTACTTTTGTATAAACAAAGACACCTCCAAACCTCACCCTCTCCCTAGCCTCTGCAAACCACAAATCTGTTCTCCATCTCTGTAATTTGTCATTTCAAGAATGTTACATAAATGGACTCATGCAGTATGTAACCTTTTGGGATTGGTTCTTTTCCACTTAGCATAATTTCCTTGAGATTCATCCAAGTTGTTGCATATACCAAGCTTGCACCTTTTATTGCTGAGTAAGCGTTCCATGGCATGGATATACCACAGTTTGCTTAACCCTTCATTCATTAATTCATTGATTATTTTGAATAAAGCTTCTATGAACATTCATGTGCTGGTGTTTGTATAAACATAAGTTTTCATTTCTCTGGTATAAATGCCTAAGAGTGCAACTGCTGGATTTTACTGTAAGTACATGTTTAATTTTCCAAGAAAAAGCTGTACTTTTTCTAGTCTCTGTGTCATTTTACATTCCCATCAGCAATGTATGAGAGATCCAGTTTCTCCACATCTTCACCAGTATTTGTTGGTGTCACTATTTTTTACTCTGATAGGTGTGCACTAATCTCATTTTATTTTAATTTGTATTTTCCTAATGGCTCATGATATTGAACTTTTTTTCATGTGCTATCTGCCTTCTGTATATCTTCTTCAGTGACATGTCTGTTCATGTCTTTTGCCGATTTTCTAATTGGGCTGCTTG
The DNA here is from genome assembly GCF_000442215.2 of Lipotes vexillifer. Classification (NCBI taxonomy): domain Eukaryota; kingdom Metazoa; phylum Chordata; class Mammalia; order Artiodactyla; family Lipotidae; genus Lipotes; species Lipotes vexillifer. The sequence goes on along the minus strand of NW_006793856.1, from coordinate 603,245 downwards.
CTTGTTTGTTTTCTACTCTCTGAGTTTTGAGAATTCTTTATATATGCTGGATGCTAGTCATTTGTCAGATACGTGGTTTGCAAACATTTTCTCCCAGTCTGTAACTTTACTGCTACTAGTTTTAAAACTACATATTTTAATTGTTTACTCCTAGGATATAGATATATTATTCATTTTTATAGATTTATTTGGTACCCTGTGACTTTGCTAAATCCACACATTATTACTAGTGACTTTTTTTTTTGCAGACTTAAGATTCTTTTTTATGTCTCCTACAAATAAACACATTTGATTTCTAGGAGATAATGTTCTCTTTCTAACTATACCTTTTATTTCTTTTTCTTGGGTTACTGCACTGGATAGCATATCTAGCACATTGTTGAGTCTGATTGCTGAGAGTAGATATCTTTCCCTTGTTTGCAATCTAGGGTGAAGGCATTCAGTCTTTTACTGTTAGCTGTGTGTTTTTCATACATACCCTCAATCCAGTTTTGGAATTCTCTTCTGTTCATAATTTACTTAGGCTTTTGTCATGAATGGGTATTTGATTTTTGTCAAATGCTTCTTCCATGTTTATTTACAGTGTCTTATTTATTTTTTTCTCTTACTTTTGTTGGTGTGGATTTTGGATTGCTTTTCCAGTGTTGTACATCCTTGTTTTTGAGTTGATCATGATGTATCATCTTTTTAAGAGTATTGTTGGATTTGAATTATTAATATTTGTTTTTAATATCTCTGGAAGACATATTTACATGTTATATGTCAGTTAACTTCAGTATACTTTGATTTAACAAGAAGTACTCAATTTTTTCCCTAATTATTTATGGAAGAAGGGTAGAATTTTGAGACTAAATGTTCTTGGTACTCAAAGTGTCATTTTATTTATCTTGGATACTTGTTGGACATACTCTAATTGTTGGGATTTGCATTTGTAGACTATCTTAAACTAGTTCTGTATATTTATGATGTAAATGTTGATCTCAAAAATGTGGTTGGAGTCTGATGAATAAAATGCTGGACCAAAATACAAATTGAGTATTTAGTTGTTTTTGTTTGTTTGTTCATTTGGCTGTGTTGGGTCTTCGTTGCTGTGCATGGGCTTCCTCTAGCTGCAGTGAGTGGGGGCTACTCTTCTTTGCGGTGCACAGCTTCTCATTGCGGTGGCTTCTATTATTGCAGAGCATGGGCTCTAGGCGTGCGGGCTTCAGTAGTTGAAGCACGTGGGCCCTAGAGCACGTGGGCTTCAGTAGTTGTGGCGTACAGGCTTAATTGCTCTGTGGCATGTGGGAATCTTCCCGGACCACGGATTGAACCCGTGTCCCCTGCCTTGGCAGGTGGATTCTTAACCACTATACCACCAGGGAATTCCCGAGCATTTAGCTTTAACAATTAAAGTACCAAACATGTGATTTGTAGTACTTATTAAGACAGATAGCTAAGAGAGAGCTTTCAGAAAGCATATGCCCATAATCTGTAGTTTTCTTAGCATTACCATTATTTGAATGAGAATGAAATTAGAATTGACTAAAGTTAAGGGTTTATTTATTTATTTATTTTCTTAGTCCTCATTTCTGTTTAAGGCCCTATATCTACTTTTGAAAGAAATTAAAATGTAATTCAACATTTTTAGTAGGCCTTTGAGACTCCGCAGTACATCTGGTGTCCCTTAGAAAAGCAACAAATGAATATCCTTTGAATCCAGCAGTTGAGCTTTGTTGGCTCTTTTCCTATTGTGGGGTAAAAGGGTAGTCCTGATGAGTTTTTTGCTGGTGTCTTTCCAGCCCTTATCAGGTTGGTTATTGCTGTATCACCTATGTGACTTCTGCAAATCATCTAGCCTGTCTAATATTTAATTTTTAAAAAGAGAATTGATGATGATGGAAAGGAATATAAAATTGAAATATTATATCCTGTATTTCAGTCTGAAAACTTGGAGAATACAGTAATCATACCAGATATCAAACTACATAGCAATCCTTCGGCATTTAATATTTATTGCAATGTACGCCATTGCGTTCTGGAATGGCAGAAAAAGGAAACATCGTTGGCAGCTGCATCTAAGAACTCTGTGCAGAGTGGAGAATCAGATAGTGATGAAGAGGAAGAATCCAAAGAGCCCCCTATCAAGCTTCCAAAGGTAAGTCACTAAGGTCCACTTTGATGCATAACCTACAGGTGTTTGGGCTTTAATACATATGTTTGCATTGCTAAAATGCCTTGCTTTTAATAAAATTGCACACTGAAAATAACAGAGCCTATGGGTAAAAATAGGTTTGAGCTAGATCAGGAAAACTTTATGCAACTTTATAATTGGAGTGCTAACAAAGTCAACAATTGGTACCTCAGTGGGGAGTACTTGGAAAGCATAGGAAGGGAGTTCAGTGGCTTGGAGTCTGTTACAGGGGCTGTTAAAAATGTACAAAAGCAGTAGAGGGGAAATGGTGGCTTGCGGGCACTGAGTCATTGCAGATGGAAGTGGAACTCTGAGCCAGTGAGCTGCTATTAAGGTGGGCACAAGAGGAAGTGCAAATTACTACAAGCCAAGAGCCACGAAAAGCTGGGGACACATCCCTCCCTCTGGGTACAGGTATACATTTTAATTTTCCTTGAAAATTAAAGAGTTAGAAGTGCTCCTGGTTGTGCAGCAGCTGAGCTGAGAGCTTTTGCCTTTTCTGCATAAGGTTAATTGTACTCTTGCTATCCTGGCTCCCTTTGCCTAGGAAAAAAATTACATATGAACCAATTCTGCATTGTTCTGATATCACTCCCATATTTACCAGAGGCGTATAATCTAATTGGTGTTATAGAAACATGTATTGAAGTAGAACAAACTGTTCTTAAGGTACTCTGTTCTAGTTAAGCATTGGTATATTTTAAGACTATAATGTTACTTTATATGTGTATTTTTCTATATAGTATGTGTAGTCAGTATTTCTAACAAAAGAATGGGTAAAAATATAAGCATATTTTAAAATGGTACCTTTATTATAAATGATTTATGCATTTGTTTTTTTTCTAAATACAGATATTTTGAAATGATTTCCTTTATCATAAATGATTCGTGTATATTGTCTTTTTACTAAGTGGATACCTTAAAATTGTGCCTTGAAAACTTCTTTATATGCATACATAATGTATCATGTGAATACTTACTTTACTACTTGGAAATAGCAGCCAGATAGAGGCTGTGTTCCTGATCTGTTTATTTTGTACATTTCATGGTGGCTCTTCATAAGTTCACCACTGTCCTTTATCATTACTGTCAGGTTCTTCTCACCTTATTCTCAGCAGTTGACTTGCTTCCTGTTTCATAGAGTAGTAGAGGTTTTGTGAAGTTCCTCAGCCTCTTAATCAGCCACCTTCAAATGTCCTTATCTCCTCTTGGGACCCTTTTCCCCTTAGTTGTTTTCTCTCCAGTGTCTTTAACTGTACCTTCTCTACTAGCTTCTTTCTTCAACTTAAAACAAACAGGCTCATCTTTTCCATATAAGTTTCTCCAGGTAAAGAGCATGGTCTCTAATTCTGATTTCTTATGCTTAATTAGGGGAGGTTGAGGAAAAATACATTGTTAAGTTAGGATATGGGGATATGAAGGAATCAAGTATACTTTTGTTACAAAAATTCCATTCTGTGTGTGGGTGAGTCCCACTGTACTATAGTAATCACTCAGCTTAGGTTCAACATTAGGAAGGAAAATAAAGACCCAGAGAAACCTTTCACACAGGTATGCAGATTTTGAATAATAAAGTATAGTCAATTTAAAAGATGCTGCACAATCAAGAACAACTGATTCTTAGACTGTTTTAAAACATCAGGATGAATGAGTATTAAAGAAATAAAATATCATTCTTAATACAGTGAATTATTCAGTGAATGATTAATTATTATTATTATGATTTTTATTATTATGATTATTGATACAGTGAATGATACAGTGAATATCATTCTTAAGACAGTGAATTTTTAGCATGATTAACAGAGTTAAAAGGTGCAGAGTCAAAAAGGAATCTTTAAAAGAAAAGTAGAAGAAAAGCAAATAGCTCAAGTAATTAATATTGAGTTTTCCATCAAGTACTGACCTGTCAGGAAACAGGGTATAGTAATGAATATGGGAAGTAGAGTCAAACTGCCTGAGTTCAAACACTTGCCATTAAAAATACTAGCTGTGTGATGCTGCGAAAGTTGTTTGACCTCTCTCTGCCTCAGTTTTGTCATCTATGAAATGGGGATAATGCCTATCTCGTAGGTAGTAGTGAGGATTCAGAGTTAATAAATGCACGTGTGCTCAATAAATGATAGCTGTAGTTGTAAGTATCGGGTGCAAACAGGAAAATGTGTAGGTCCAAATGAATTTCATTAGTTTTCAGGGAACTCATCAATTTATTAAGAAATACTTCATATCCAAGGAAATGAAACCTCTAGACAATCAGTGAGATCAGAGAGGAAGGAGCAATGTGATGCCTTTATGCAGAGGTAGTCAGAATGCCATGGGTGGGGGCAGGGCAGGGAGTGAAACTTTCAGGTCTTAGGCGGCAGTTTGCAGGGCACAGAAGAAGAGGTGAAGCCTTTAGGGTTTGAGGTGATGGGAGTGTGAGAGCAGGTGAGAAATGTGGACTTTTTCTTTTCCTTTTGACCATTTCTGTGCCTCTGCTCCAGATGCTCTTTCATGTCAGTTCCTCCCTTTTCTTTGTTGTTTCTCTCTTGCTCCTCCTGAATGTGTGGCTGTCACTTTCCTTTTTCTTGCAGATGTTTCTTGCTCTCCTGCTTCTTTTTTATTTCACATAATGAAGACAGTTTTTATTTGTTGTCAAGGTATTTTGATACAATTCTGTGTTTTCCCTTCTTGACTTTTAAAAGTTAGTTAAATTGTTTTTGACTCTGATTTAGACCTTGCTTGTCAGATTTTTTTGCTTTTTGTTTTTTGCAGGTCAGTAATCATTTAAAATAGTACTTTCTTACCCCCACCCGCTTAAAAATACACCTTTCTTACCAAAAACAGTTTTTACCCAGCTCAAACTGTCTTTCACTATCTGATTTCCAGATCTTCTAAAGCGCTCCAAATTTCATAGCTGCATAATTTTTTAATAGTAATATTAAAATCCTAATATGAATATTAGGATTCATACTTCCCATCCACACTTATTTGAGGCTAGTCATGCCTCATATTTTGTTAAAAGATGTAGATGTACACAGATTCATTTATATACTTCTTAATTCAGTAAATTCAGTTTATAGCAGGCATTCTATTAGGCCCTGAGAACAAAATGATGAGAAACAATCCCCACCGTAAAGAAAGTTATGTCTAGCAGGCATGTCCAGTGCCCTAAGGATTGATAGGGGTGTGCAAGGTATAGTGGAGCCCGGTGGAGTAAGGACGTAGCACTGACTGAAGATGCACCCGCAGGCAGGGAGAATGGCATCGTTACAAAAGCACAGGCGGTCAGCTTTGGCTAGAGTGGACTGGCTGAATAGGGCAAGAGTAGAGAACGGGATCATGGGCCTTAAATGTCATGCAGCCATTTTCAGATTTTGTCTGGTAACTTGGAAACATGAAAGATTTTTAGCAAAAGATTATGATCAGACTTGTATTTTACTCAGGTGCTGGAAAGGCAGATCTACTAGAGGGTGGGGAGACTAGAGCAGAGGGACCAGTGAGTGAGGCAGTTATTGCAGTCGTCTGAAGTGTTCATGGGGGATGCAACTAGGGTAGTAGCAGTGTTTGGCGTAAAAGAAATATTAAGGAAGTAGAATTGTCAGGAATTGTTAATTAGTTGGTTATGAAGGCTGAAAGAGAAGGTAGAATGTAAAAATATTTCTTAAGTTTCTAGGTGGTGATGCCATTTACTTAAAGAGAAACAACTGGAGGAGAAACAGTGCTTTGTTGGAACGATGATTAAGTTTAGTTCTGGCCGTAGTGAGTGTGAAGGAGCCGTGAGATGTCCGTTGCTCACTTTGTAAGATTGAAGTTCAAAAGAAAGGTCCCAGCTAGGCATACAGTTTTGGGACTTAGTGTGGTGACAGAAGTTGACACAAAATTCTGTTAGAGATGGAACAGTAGGTAAGATCAAGAACGTTGTTTAAAAACTAAATTAGCTTTGAAAAGTTGTAAGAGCACTTTTTCCTCTGGGTATGAAGAGAAGGGAAGAAGGTGGTAGAAGTCGTAGATAAATTTGTGTGTTAGAGGCTAGGAGGTTAGACATTTCACACCTGGATCTTCTGAGGAGCAGAATTCTTCTCTTCCCGCCCCCTTCCTCCTCTGCTGCGTCTGTTGCTGTTGCCTCTTCTTCCTCCTCTCACTCCTCTCTAGATTTTTATTTTTTATTATTTGTAAATGATGTCTCTACCAAATATTTAGAGAAGAAAATTTTAAAGACAGTGTACTTCACTCTGTAGTAGTATGTAAATCTACTTTTGGTTTCCTTTTGAGCTTGTTCAAATGTTTTCTGTAAGTCTTAGAACTGATTCTAGGACTTTTTAATAGAAGATATAATTTCTAATGGCAGAGTTTATTAATATTAAATCTAAATATGATGTATCGCTTATGTTATTGTTTGTTAGTGAAATAATAATGCCACCTTTGGAAATATGTGATTCGAGGAGAGAAAAATAAAACCTCAGAAGACTTGTTTTTTCTTTTTTTTGGCCAAATATGTTTTTGCCTCACTTTTCTCAACAGTGACATTGGACTGGCTGTACCAGTTAATTATTTGGGTTTTGTGTTCCTTCAAGTATAATAGAGAGCTTTCAGGATTTAATTGTTTGAAAGCAACAGTAAAGATAACATTCAGTACTTTACAAAACTATTTTCTGAAGAGAAGTGGAAGACCGTGTGTTTGGTGGTTAGTTATAGTTTATCGTGGCACGTATTGAGTGCTTATTGTGTTATCTTATTATAATGAACTATTCTATTTAGCAGTCAAACTTATTAATCATTTATTTTGCTATTTATAAAGGCAGCGCATAATCAATGTAGATAATTTGAAAAAATGGAGAACATTTTTATAAAGAGGAAAAGAAAATTTTACATTAGAAGTTATTTCTAAAATCCTATTAACCAAAAATACCCACTGTAAACATTTTTGTATATGCACATTAAAAATATATTTATTTCTGCACAAATGAAATCATATTGTATTTGTAGTACTATATATTTTTTTGTCCTTATATTCTTCCTTCATAATATTGAGGGAGGACATACAGTGTGTTCTCAGTGACTATAAGACAGGCTTCAAAGTGTAAAGTGCAATTTCAAAGTTTGTACATATAGTAAAATACTCTTAGCCAAACCTCAGAAAAATGTCTTAATTCACAACATGTTGTGCTCCTTTGCTCAATGATTCAAAGCTAAATATGCTTGGAAAACTTGAGGTTGATTTTTATTTTGTTGTATATTGAATACATATCACAGTTCTGGAAATGAATTCATTTTCCCCCTTATTAAAAAAAAAATCCACACCAAACTAAGATACAGATGATAAGCGAGAATCACAGTGGTTAACCTAGACAGACGGGTAATTCCTTGTTTTGATCGTTTTGACTAACGTTTTATGAGTGTTTTTCACGAAAGCCATCTAGTGCTCTGCTCCTGGGCAGCCCACCTGAGTTACCTGTTACCATACATTTGTTATCATACCTTAAACTTATTAGAGAGACAGCTCGGGAATATGTTCAGTAAGTAGCCTTACTGTTTTTGCAAAGGTTCAATACTTTCTCTGTTGCTATAGGAATCTACTTACAAAAAGAAACCCTAGCCAAAAATGTCATCCGTGAAGAATTCTTTGAATTATGAAAAGTCATGATTGGTAGTGGTAGAGTAAGCAATCTTCAAGACTGATGGATAGAGTAGTCTCCTACTGGCCTGAGAATAGAGCCCTACTTTTGTATTGTACTCAGGAGAGCTTTGACTTCAGATTTGTTTCCTGTACGGACATAAACAGATGGAAATCTTGGACAGCATGTTTTTATTTTCTAGTCTGTTTCAGGAAAATAAACTATATGAAATGGCAAGTTTTCATTTCCATTTAATTAATTGAAACTCTATACAAGCACTTCTGTAATCTTAGCTATAATCAAGTATTCTAGGATTTTAGATGACTTCTCTAAAGACAGTCCTATTAGTTATTTTGACTTCTCAGTCATATCTGTATTCTTCAGAAACCTTGCAGATGGTAATCAGAACTGCAACTGACTTGCCTGCAGTTGATTTAACCCTTGTCGGACAAGTTGCAGTGGTTTTTAACGCACAGCTGAGAGAGTAAATAAATATTTGTTGTCTGCCTATCATGTGCAGGCAGTGGGATAGTCATGGGAGATATTAGTTAAGATATACTCTGTGTCCACAAGGAGATCGCAGTTTAGTTGGGAAAATGGAAACAAAAATAGTCACACTATAACATCATAAGTGCTATAAAAGAGGTCTGGACTGGGTAAGCATTATATATAAGATTCATTTACTCTGTTAGATTATAAACCCTTAGAGAACAAGGTCTAGCATAATATATCTCGTATCTCCTGTAGCAAGTTGTACAAAATAAGTACTTAAAATGTTTATATAATATATGAATTAATGTACAGATCTCAGCAGAGAGAATATCTTCTGTTTTGCTCAATAGAATTAATAATGCTTTGATGCATTTCTACTAATTAATCTAGTTTTAACTTTTTCTGTTACTTACTTCTTCTCCAAATAATTTAACACTTCTTGAGAAGATCTTACACATTTCCTTTTCAAAATGTTGGCATTGACTGAGAAATGGAATTGCATTGTCTATTGTTCTGTCAGCCCTCTGAAAGTATTTTCTTATACCAATTCATCACATTTGCTGTCTCAGTCTTTAGTTACAGATTTATCTATCTTTTGCTAGATACTGAGTTATATTTTTCTTGGTCCTGATGAGGAATAAGATAATTAAAGTAAAAATAGCCATGATAGTCTAGCTAGGCAGTTTTTAATTCTTTTTGTGATAAATCCTACAAGAATAAGGGACACCATCTACAAATAATAATATGGTGAGTGTGCCATATAGGAAAGGCTAAGATGAAAAGTTCCTTTTTTAATCTTTTCACCATATGTACTATATTGCCTTCTTTTCTGGTCATAAGTAACAACGTAACAGAAGAGTGCCAATTTTGACTTGAGAACAGCCAAATGAACTTTGTAAATTAATAGTTTATTTTGTTCTGAGTGAATGCAGTCTAGTACCTAGTTCACTGTTAAACCATTTTCATGATGTTTTATTATGGCTTCATTATCCTGAAACTACTTTTTAAGTAGTGCCACTATTTTTTTTTTTTAACAGTTTGACTGTTTCCTTTTATTTATTTATTTATTTATTTTTGGCTGTGTTGGGAGTGCCACTATTTTTTAACCTTCTGTGTTACCAGATGATTTTCTAAATCTTGAAATTAAACACACTGGGTTTTACTCTTTTTTATGTGATGACTTTTTTGCCTTTAAAATATTGTACCATTACTCATTTGCTGTGGAAGTAAGCTGTACCGATTTTACTGCCTGAGAAGTGTTATTAGCTCACATGCTATAAAGTATAATTTTTATTTTCATCTTAAATAGATCATTGAGGTTGGACTCTGTGAAGTTTTTGAATTGATCAAGGAGACGCGATTTTCTCATCCATCCTTGTGCCTCAGGAGTCTCCAAGCCCTGCTTAACGTGCTTCAGGGTCAGCAGCCAGAAGGCCTCCAGTCAGAGCCACCCGAGGTCCTAGGTAAGAGCTTAGGCACATTGAATGAAGCCTTTAAATGTAAAGAGCTTCTCTTATGGAGCACATACAGCAGCCTGTAATTCAATCTCTGTTTGTTTATGGTGCTGAAACAGCAGGGGTATAAATTTTAAGTTACTTTGCTGTGTTCCCCTGGAGTTAGGATTTAAGAGTTATAGTTCATGCACAGTCATTTCCTGATTATTATGATGGGGAAAAGCAAAACATAAATTCTTGGAACCCAGAAATAATCCTCAGGCCTTACAGTCACTATGAACTTAAATCATTCTTAATAAACCTTTGGCCAGAATAGCTAACATTGACTTTGTCTAACTTTACATGTTACTTTGGAGAGTTAAAAAAGTAGGAAAAGAGGGAACAAATACTACCAACCCAAAACAACACAATTAGTTTCTAAACAGAGAGGATATTTTGCGTTCATGATAAATAAAAATTTACTTTTGTTAAAGATCAAGCTTTTGAATTAGTAACAACTTCCATTAAGTAAAAATGTTTGCTTTTTGTAAAGTGCATTTGAATTTTACGAATGCCTGCCTTTCATGCCCGTGACCTAGGCTCAACACATAATCCTCTAAGCAGGATGGGGACTCTTAAGGAAGAGAAATACAGATGGAAGCTTAATTTTGAAGGCTAATTGCTTTTCTCTGATGCTAACTGTGGGCCTTCAAAGAGTCTAGAGTTTTCTAAATCTCAAGCATTAGCTTGTTTGAGTCATGTATGTGGGCCCTAAGTGTGGAGTATCTGATTCAGTAGATTTGGGATGGGACCTGAGAATTTGCATTTGGAGTAAGTTTCTGGGTAATGCTGATGCTCATGCTGCTGGTCTGAGGACCACACTGCTGGTCTGGATTAGAGTTTGGTCCTTTTTCTCTACTTGGCTATTTGGATTATGTTAGACCCACATGTGAGAACGTAATTACATGGTTTTAATTTACATGTCAGATTGTTATTTTTTTGGTCATGTATTGTGATTAGTTTTTGTGTTCCATTTGTTTTGTTACTGCTTTGTTTTAGTTGGTGGGGGGAGTACTGGCCATGAAAATAAGCTGAGGATTTTTAAAAACAGCAACAGCCCCCCAATTCACCATGTTATGAAATGCTACTACCAAATAAAGCTGCATATGTTATGAAGCAGGCACCTTGTTTATTCTCACTGTAGCACCAGTGATCGATTACTATTATGATGTACTACTTGACTTCATGGCATTTTATTGAAGATTTAATTAATTTTATTTAAGAATATTTTGCTAGTTAACCTTAGCTCTGGTTTGTAAATTAGCAAATAATTGAAGTATTTAAAATATCCACTAAAACAGTATATCCTGTATCTTACTTTGAACAACATGCTAATCCTTGCTTTCCTCCTAGATCTTCTGCCATTTTGTTGTCTTCTATCATTTGTTGTATACTTTCTCTTATATTCAGTTTATACATAAATACTCCCTCTCCTTTATTCTTTTCAAAATAGATCTTCTTCTTAATACTGGGTTTTAAAATTATAATATGTGCTTTAGCTTAATCGTCTTCTTTCTGTCAAAACTTAGGTCTCCTGATTAATTTGTTTTTATTACTAACAGTTTCAAATGCTGCTATACTGTCTTTGGTCTCTCTTCTATCCTTCCAATGCTTACCTTTCTGATCTCTTCACTGCTTTGACTTATTTTTCTGTTCAGGCGTTTATCAGCACTTCATACTTTTTATTTTGTTTAATTGGCACAAAGGTGTAAGTAGTAATTTGTTTCTTTAAATCGGAATTTGTATTGAAATCTGTCTCTTTTTTCCTTTGATTTAATGTTTAGTCACATTAGTTACACTTTTTCCACATTGCTTTTTTTCATGTTACTCATAAAAATATATGTATATTTGTATCTCTTTTATTGTTGGGATAGCTTGATGATTATTATACATCAGACTTCTCTCTTTTTTTTTTCTTTTTTTTTTTTTGCGGTACACGGGCCTCTCACTGTTGTGGCATCTCCCATCGCGGAGCACAGGCTCCGGATGTGCAGACCCAGCAGCCATGGCTCACGGGCCCAGCCGCTCGGCGGCATGTGGGAT